>NC_091457.1:95723595-95991095 GCF_027789765.1 Dendropsophus ebraccatus
CCCCTCGCAGTACTCATTATTCTTACAGATAGAAAATAGTGCAAGTAATGTGGCAAATTCTTAAAGGGGTTATCCAGCGCTACAAAAACATGGCCACTTTCCCCCTACTGTTGTCTCCAGTTTGGGTGGGGTTTTGAAACTCAGTTCCATTGAAGTAAATGGAGCTTAATTGCAAATCACACCTGACAACAGTAGGGGGAAAAGTGGCCATGTTTTTGTAGCACTGGAAAACCCCTTTAAGTAAAGGATAGGTTCACATCTGCATTATATTATTCCATTGCTCTGTTCCATCATAGGAACAGAACAACAAAAAATTGCTGTGCTGGATCTGCTACGTGCCAGATGCCAACAGCACCCAATGGGTCCCACTGACTTTAATGAGGAGTGTTTGATTTTCACCATAGTGTTTGGCTTTTTACACAAATAACTAGCTTATTGAGTTTCTATCGGAGCCGCCAATGCAAATGTAAACATGGCCCAAGACACGCTGTAAATGAGCGAAGATCTCCACAATGGTTGTGCAGTTAGGATTGCACAAACAATCACTAGATTTGGGCCCTGTGCTACAATAAGCTGTCGGCTGCACATTATTTGTTACATAGGGAGATGTGTGTCCAACAGCATGTTTTGGCATGTCAGGATAGAGGGATCAGTGCTTATACGTTGGCTGATCGTTGACCCTATTACACAAGGCGATATCTGATTGGTTTCATAATCGAGTGTATTGGGACCTTTATTGTCTTTACATTTTACGTTTATTTTATATAGTAGACAAGTGATCTTATGAAACAACGGTTATGGTTCCACAAACTTATAGTGAGAGCTGCACCCCTATACCTTCCCGCCTCCTTATTGCTTCCTATGCGTAGGTACCCCCTTTTATCATATAAACACAGTCCACCAGAATACAGGGCTGGTGTGCGGTGCCCAGACATACAACAATTTACAATTGTCACTGGCATAAAAAGTTTTTTTTATTTTTCCCAAAAATGGTTTCCTGTATCAACTCTATGATTGTAAACGCCTTGTCTACTCTGGAAATGAGACCAGTAACTAGTGCAGTCATCTGCAAAGTATACATTTCAGGAAGTAATATTCTGCAAAACCTTGTCAATAGCTCAATGTCAAAATAACTACAGAGCTTAGAACATTTTCTGTTTTATGTGCAAATTTGGGTGGAAACTTTCTTCTGTAGTTTCAGCCAAAGTCCAATTAAATTTGTTATAAAACCTAATGGAAAATTTCTTGGATTGTATCAAAATCAGTTAATGCCACCTATAATGTAAAAATACATCCATAAGTTTCCTCACCAAGAGACAATGACTTTAGTGCATGCAACCTATCCTTTCACTTGTGAGCAGCATTTACTTGAGAGCAGTGGTGGCATTGCTGAATGCAGCCTATCCAGTTACTTGAGAGCAGTGGTGGCATTGCTGTGAATGCAGCCTATCCATTTACTTGAGAGCAGTGGTGGCATTGCTGTGAATGCAGCCTATCCAGTTACTTGAGAGCAGTGGTGGCATTGCTGTGAATGCAGCCTATCCAGTTACTTGAGAGCAGTGGTGGCATTGCTGAATGCAGCCTATCCAGTTACTTGAGAGCAGTGGTGGCATTGCTGTGAATGCAGCCTATCCATTTACTTGAGAGCAGTGGTGGCATTGCTGTGAATGCAGCCTATCCAGTTACTTGAGAGCAGTGGTGGCATTGCTGTGAATGCAGCCTATCCAGTTACTTGAGAGCAGTGGTGGCATTGCTGTGAATGCAGCCTATCCAGTTACTTGAGAGCAGTGGTGGCATTGTTGTGAATGCAGCCTATCCATTTACTTGAGAGCAGTGGTGGCATTTCTGAATGCAGCCAATCCATTTACTTGAGAGCAGTGGTGGCATCACTGAGAATGCAGCCTATACATGCACTATTGAAAAGTGGTGACATGGCTGAGAATGTATACTCTCCAAACAATAGAGAATAACAGTGATATGGAGAATGCAGCCTATCCATTTACTAGAGAGCAGCATTCACTTTACTGGGAATGTAGCCTATTCATTAACTAGAGAGCAGGACTCACTTTTTTGGAAATGTAGCATATCTAGTCACTAGAGAGTAATGGTGACATCACTGGAAACGTAGCCAATATATTTACTAGAGAGTAGTGGTGACATCACTGGAAATGCAGCCTATCCATTCACTAGAGATCAGCGGGGACATCACTGGAAATGCAGCCTATCCATTTACTAGAGAGCAGCTATGACATCAAGGAAACAATAGTCTATCAATTCACTAGAGATCAGCTATGACCTCACAGAGAATGCAGCCTATCCATTCACTAGAGAGCAGAAGTCCTTTTACTGGGAATGTAGCCTAAATATTTACTAGAGTAGTGGTGAAATCACTGGAAATGCAGAATATATATTCAGTAGAGAGTAGTGGTGGCATCACTGGAATATAGCCTATAAATTCAATAGAGAGCAGTGATGATATTAGGGTATGTTCACACTACGGAATACACGCTGAGACTTCAAGCAAATTCTGCCGCTTGATGTTCTACCCGTCCCATAGACTCCAATGATATTTGCTGGCGAATCCCACCGTCTGCCCAAAGAATTGACATGTAAATTTTTTGGGTGGGTGGTGCAATTTGCTGGTGAATATCATTTAGTCTATGGGATGGACAGAACTTCAAGCTGACCCTTAGGCTGGGTTCACACTACGTTTTTGCAATCCATTTTTTTGAAAAAAAACAGATGAAAAGTGGATTGCAAACTGATTGCAAAAACATAGTGTGAACCCAGCCTTAGTGAGAATGTAGCCTGTCCATTTACTGGAGAGAAGTGATGAGGGCAGTAAGAATGCAGCCTATTTATCCACTAGAGAGTAGTGGTGACATCATTATCTATGCAATAAAGGCCTGTAGTCTTGAATTGTGATATTTTTATTAACATTTTCTGAAAACAGTTTTTAAGACATTTATAAGCAACACTCAAAATAATATATATATATATATATATATATATATATATATATATATATATATATATATATAGTATATAGCATAAACATTGCATTATGTGTGTACAATTCTTCATATTGTGTCATTAATATAACAACAGATGTAGATGTCTAAAATCATCAAAATTCCTATAGAGCGTGTGATTAGTTCTATCAGTTTCTAAGCCTAGTAACCCTCTATAGGCCAGTCTCTACCACCCCTCCAGATTTATATGATCTCTTCAGGTTAGGTTCCTACAACTCTCCCAAAAAACTCTAGTGGAAAGGCCTGGTGTGTCCACCCATGTACCCCATACCTTTTCCAATTAGCACATTGAGTACATTTCCTCCTTATATATACTCTTCATTCCATTGTTATGTTGTTCATTTTGTTCATCATTGTCTGTTTCTAGTTGCAGACTTGTTGAAGCGTCTTACTTATTCACATGTGAAATATTTGTTTAACAACGCAGATGTTGTTGTCGCATTGTTTGCACTGGGTAAGATGATTTTACCTGTATGTGTCGTACGATTGCTGTCTTCATACAGGATGAGGCATGTGTTATTGTATAATGTTTTCGCTGGAATACAAAATACAGGACATTTAAAGCTGGAGATACCAGTAAATGAGTATATTATTTATCACACTTCTGTGCTGTATGTGCATGTACTTCGTTTCTGCTCCTCCTTGCAGTCTATGAGCCACAGTTTCTTGTAGTTTATAATCTTCTGTACTAAATGCCCTATTGCATGAAGCGATTATCAGCCATATTTAGCCGATACCAACGTATGGCCGATAATCACTTTGCGTAATAGAAGACAACAATCAGCCAACATGCACAATGTCGGCTGATCATTGTCTTTCAACACACAAGTCAATGATCACAATAGCAGTGATCTGCTGCTGCAGCTCCATGGATTAGAGTGACGGAAGCAGACCACCACTATCTTCTATGGGCTGCCCAGACGATCTAGAGATCACCCGGGAGTTACAGCCCCCTTAACCACCGCCGGCCGGAGCATACTTTACCTGCTCCACGCTCCAGCTTGCTTTGAGGGTTCTTGGCTGGACATCCCGCTCAGCCAATCAGTGCGCTGCCCCGGCGTAAAAATTGGCCTTAATAAGACATTCATTTTCTTGCAATAATTTCTTTAATTATATAGTGCCAATGTATTCCGCAGCACTTTACAGACATGTATTTTAGGTTGGAATAAATTACCACAATCGGCCAATGATCGTTTCATTAGCTGATCATTGTCGTTATTACACGGAGTGATAATCTGCCTAATCGGCCTAATTTGGCAGATTATCGCTCCTTGTAATAGGGCCCTTAGTATGATAAATGTGGTAAATGTGGAAGTGCATATCTGGCCCCTAATAATAATGCTGCCTTTGTAGAGAATGATCCCCAATACATGTTCCTGCCAGATCTTTGCACCGCTGAGGACATATCGGCCTCTTAGCTGCTCAGTGCATGATTCTGCCAGTCGCCTCTGAGCTTTCATTAAAAATGGAAAATTGCTGCTTGATTCATTAGTTGAAGAAGAGAGGGAGGCTAATGCGGTCATTACGGGAAGAGGGAATAAGAGCGGCCGGCACGGTATGCCTGCCTGTCACAGCCGCTCAGAACAGGTGGGCGAATCATTACCCTAAGGTGATGGGCGGCTGCATAGGAGAGAGCCAACAGCTGCTGTAATGGGGGAACCTCAGCTATAAAGGAAAGAAAGGTCAGAGTGTTTCTGGCTGATGGCAATGATGATTACCTGTGTGAATAAAAGGGATAAACACAACTACATCCTGCTTAATACCCAGCACCCTGGCATCATCCTGTAATGCTGCTGTATATCTGTTTCTTCCCAGGAGCTGTACATGCTACAGCCCAAATCACTGTTCTCCAGCCTGTGGCTCTCTAGCTGTTGCAGAACTACAACTCACATCATATAGTTACGCACCAGTAGGAGATCCACAGGTTGGGGAACGTTGACCTAAATAAAAGCTTACTCTCGCCCCCACCCCAACTAGCACAGGGCCTTTATATATTGACTGTGCCACTCGCACTTCACTTCCCCTTGCTGTGTAGACATTGAGCTCTGCTGTGTTTGTGTGGCTGAAAGGGAACGTTTGGCAGAGTCCCAGAGTCACCTGCTGTGTGTATAACAGGAGATTTGGCAGGGCTGTGCGGCTTGTGCTGGACATAGGGATATGGTTCTGCTCACCACCATTTCCAATCTACTGATAATTGGCCGACTCTGCAGGATGCACTGGAGGAAGACCCTGAGTGATGGATTCACATGGTGGGGGCTATTCATGCTCAGCCACTGGGGGGCTTATCTCTAGATGTAATTGTCACTCTCACTCTAGGATGATAATTTCCATGGAAGCCGAATGTTTTGTCTGTATCTGTTATGTACAGTATAATGTGATAATGACAACTCTATAGTATTACCCCCAAACCATTTATAGTATCTTGAGAAATCCTAATACAGTGGGGAGGCAAAATGCAGGTAAGCAAAGGCGTGATGCCAGGTGTGTTTCTTTACAGCAGTTGTTTCAAGAGAAAATGCATCAGATTTCTTAATAACCAACAGGTCGAGTGATAATTTGCAGCACCTAGTTCATTTCACAGATGCTGTTTTTATACATTTGGCACAAAAGAACAGAACAAAAGCAACATGAGAAAAAATTACTTTACTGAAAGTGTAGTAGATGCTTAGAACAAACTTCCAGCAGATGTGGTTGGTAAATCTACACTAAAGAAATGTAAACCTAAATCTATCCTAAGATAATAATTCGAAATGAGTGAATTTACAGTAGGAACGAGGGGAACTTCTTCAATTCCTATCTGCATTCTGCTCATCAGTCTGCTCCGATCATCTCCAGGTGCTGGGGAAAAGATGGATCCAGTCCTGGGAAACTGGGAGAAGTTTCCCAGGACGGTATCCATCTGTTCCCAGCACCAGCACGTAGCGGAGCAGACTTCAAAGCCCGCAGCCTGATGAGCAGAAAGCCATTAGGAATGAAGCGATTCGCTTATCTCTAGTAATAATAAAGGTAATACTATTAAAGGTGGTCTAGATGGTCAGGTCATCTTTTTTTTCTGACAACCTTCTTTGTTTCTTTATTGGAATTTAGTGGAATACTTGGCATGTTGTCATTGATAACCCGTGGGGGTCGGAGATAGTTTCCCATGTTTTCTTTTTTTTTTTTTTTTTTCAATTTAAATAACCTTTATTACAGAATTAACTATACAAACATTAAAAGCCACTCCATCGCTGTCTGGATACCACCACTATTTTTCTACATCTTAAACCAAATATCTTCTTAGGCATTTCACCTCATAACAATTCGAAAGAAGTTAACATAACATTTCTCCTTCTGGAGGGTGCGTGTCCATGGTCGCCATCAATTCATTACCTCTCTTTTAGCTTTTCCCCTTAACTAGATGTACCTTAAACTTTTGTGTCCCAGCCGGTCTCCTCCACCGTGCGGGGGACCAGAACCTGCCCCCACACACTCGGGTGTCCCCCTCGCCCCCTAGGCTCCTGCCTCCGCCGGACCGAAAGGGAGTACAATCACCAGCGTCAAATAAACTGAAAAAAAAAAAAAAAGCACCAAACTATAAGCCTTATTATTCTCGTGTCCGGCCTTGTACATACTTCATACATACTACATACCATTTAACCCCCTCTGGGAGCTCAGTCCTCCACGGTACCGAGCCACCTTTGGAGCATTTTCCAAACACTCCCACGCCACCGCCCACATGTATTATATAGACTTGTGTTGTTGCTCTGGAACAGGCTATCTGGACACCAACAAAGGATCCCTTCATTGCTCCATCTTGCCCGCTCCAGCTTATTATCTCACATTAACTCATCAACCAGCGGACCTCCAAATAATAAAATAATAACAAAACAAACCAAGAAAAGGAAAAGGAAAAAAAAAATGAGAAGCATAGTAACACCCCTCCTCTTCTTCCAACCGAGACCGGAGCCCGAGCCTCACGACATAGGACCCCGAGCCATGAGACCAAGGCCCAAACCCCCACAATCCTCCCACCCCGATATCGGAGACCAACCACGACACCTATTCCCCATCTCCATCATTTCTTATTGGCGTCCAGGAACTACACCTCCTGGTTAAACAATTAACATCTCTCCTATTGCATTTTCTGCAGTTTCCCATGTTATGATTTGTGGGGACATAAGTCACTGTTTGGGGTGATGAGGAGTGGTAACTAGTGAAGGGTTTGTCTCGCTCACATCTGCTTTCTCCTAACGTTCTTTTTCCCAGCCTCCTTAATTCCCCAGGATTAAACATACAACTGCGGTAATTAATGGTCAGACCTCCTCTACTGTATCTGATAATGGCAGCCGCTGTAAAATTAATTTGCAAACATGTCATTATGCAGCAGCCGTACAGGCAATAAACCTGCAATTATAGACTGGTCCTGGCCAGAACATGGAGGGCGAGGGAGGGGCATTACCAGTCTGTTTGCCCTTTGTTGCTAATAACTTTACAGACCATGTTGGGGGGGAGCGCTTGTCACATCCAGTGTTTAAATCCTTTTACATCTCTCACAGGTGTGTTTCCAGAAGCATTTACAACTTTAACATAATGCAGCTTTATAAATACTCTTAACTGAAGGTTTTTGGGGGGATTTTGCAATTTGCAAGCAATATCACATTGGTTGGGTGACTTTTTTGACACTCCAACCCATTAGCTGAATGAGGAGGCCATGGCTCACTGGTGAGCACTGGACAGCTCTGTATATTCTCTAGTGCAGTGATTTTCAACCTTTTTTGAGCCGCGGCACACTTTTTATACTTAAAAAATCCCGGGGCACACCACCAACCAAAATGGCACAAAATGACACTAAAACAGTACATATTATACATATAGTTAATAATATAGATTCTAAATGTAGTTATACTCACTCAGTGTGAAACCTGGGCCTGTTTTCTTCTCCCCCCTGCTTCTCTCCTGTGCTTCTCTCCACCATACTTCTTCCCCCTGTGCTTCTCTCCCCCATACTTCTCCCCCCTGTGCTTCTCTCCCCCATACTTCTCCCCCCTGCTTCTCTCCTGTGCTTCTCTCCACCATACTTCTCCCCCCTGCTTCTCTCCTGTGCTTCTCTCCCCCATGCTTCTCTCCTGTGCTTCTCTCCACCAAACTTCTCTCCCCCATCCCCATGTTTCTCCCCCATCCCCAGGTTTCTCTCCCTCATTGTTTTCTCCTGTTTCACAGGGGCACCATAGTTTGGGGAACTTTCCCCGCGGCACACCCGACCATGTGTCGCGGCACACTAGTGTGCCACGGCACACTGGTTGAAAATCACTGCTCTAGTGGATGTGCCTGGTATTGCAGTTGACTGCTGCTCACTCACATTCAGATGACTGAGACTGAGCTGCAATTCCAGACATAGCCACTACAAAATATACAGGCCTCATTCGAACCCCTCCGCATAAAATAGGTCAAGCCCAGAGGAGGATTGCGACATGGATCCCCCAATAGAAGTGCACTTCTCTTGGGGGATCCATGCTATGATCCTCCTCTGCACTAGGACATGTCCTATTTTTTCATGGTGGGGGTGGCAATGAATGAATTGATTTGAATGGTTCCTAAAATTGTCCATTTTACGGATGTTTGAATGCAGCCTAAGGCCTCATTCACACAAACTATGCCGCAACTCTCTCTGTGATCTGTGCCATGAAGAAATAGGTCATGTCTGGATGAAGATCGCGGCACGGATATCCCAATAGTAGTGCACCCCACCCCCGCAGCAGGGATGTCAGAAGCAAATAATCTGACAACCACTCGCCCACTCCCCCTACCTGTAGCAATGATTCTCTATGGGCGTCGGACTCATCTCTGGTGAGTGCGCGCACAGCTTCTGACGGGGATTTCTCGGCGGCGGGATTGGGTCCGGGACCGGGACTTCGTAGAAGGGCTAAGTGTAAAGGGCTCCACCGGGGGGTCGGCGGGCTTCACCCCGGCACCCAGGGTGACAGGCTTCCTTTAAATTATCTAAATGATATGGGTGCTATGAGTTGGACCACCACTATCACTATCTGATATTTATGGCTCATCAAGGTCCCAAAAAAACCCTTTATAACAGTGAATTGCAGTAAGTGCTGACTCTGTTACATAGTTCTTGGGTAAAAAGATATACATATTACCTCTCATTTAGCAGTCAATGACTGCAATTTGCAATCTGAAATGCTGGTTTACTCGGCATTGAAGAGGCGAAGAGGCAGAGGTGTTGCTTAAGCAGATGAGAGCTTTGAACTGCTTGAGTCACACCTCTTTGGCACTTCCCTGCAACATAAAACTTAAGTAAAACTTAAAGGGAACCAATCACTACAAAATTGCCCCCGCAGCTATAAATACATGATTATATGGGCCGAGCACTGTTTCCAGCCTTAAGCTAGTTTCACACATAATGGAATCACAGCAGAATTTACGCTGTGGGTTCCCAGCAAAATCCACTACAATTCCCAACACTGTCAGTTGCAATAGGTTTACATGCTCACAGAGGAATTTTCATTCCGCTGCAAGTATGTAAACGCTGTTCCCCCTTAACCTGCAGCGGGCCAGTGCATACATAAGTGCATACATTAGCTCCTCAGCTTACCCTCATTGTGAACATACCCTTATGTGGTGTCACACTGCTAGTGTTTTCTCCTGTGCACCTGTCTTGAAGCTTTTCTCTCAGGTTAAGTGGTGGATGAGGTATTAAGTTTCCCCACTGGGTGTCAGTATTTCTTATATGCTTATGTATTATTATTTTTATGCACAGCTGAAGGAAGCAAAAGGGTTAAATGTTTATCTGTGTACCATGTGTTTTGTGCTGACCACTAGGAGGTGCTCTTTTCTTCTATCCTCTTTCTTCTTCTATCTGCACACACTCGTCCCCACCACTCACAGGCAAGTACACAAATACCCCTGTAGGAGGAGTCACTGGTGGAGGAAATTCAGTTCAGTCCTCTAAGATTTCTCAATGAATGGGGACACAAAGACAACCGTTCCTGCAGAAGTTAAGCCAGGGTCTAGCTTATGCCTGGACTCTTGTCAGGGACAACAGTTCAGTTGAGTCTAGCGTTCACAGTGAGCAGATGCCGTTAGAGACCAATGCTTCTTCTAAAACCACTACCACTTTCACGATGCAGTGATAAGCACTAACAAGGCAGAGTAGTCACCAAGGAACACCCTAGCCCACACCAGGATTACATCTGAAAGGCGCAGGGCAGTATCCTGAAGAAATAGGAACTGACCTCAGTAGGACAAAGCAACCAGTATACAAAGGTCTACATATCCTACTTTTCAGTGCAGGTAACTGGGAAGACTCAGACACCTAGCTACATCCAGATAACCACGGCTGGGGCTCCTGCTCCCTACTGGGACTGGTTCTACGATACAGATGGTAGAAGGTGGTCAGACATTGTCGAAACGTGAGTACGAGTATCACTTCTCTAAAGATATCTACCACTAAAGATATCTCTACTCCTTACAGTAAAGTTGTTATATTTTTATATATACACATGGCACTCTGTCATCTTGTGTCTGCACCTGCACCTATACACACACCACCGCACACCTTGGGTTATTTTTTCCCCCTTCTGTGGGTGGCATTACCGAAAATCCGGGTGGGTCAGTTACCACTCAGGGTTGATGTTACAGGAGCCCAAGGGACCCACAACAACCCAGAAGGTTACCGATAGGATAGTACCGAGTACCATACTTAGTCTGGGATTGGCAGCCTTTTAGACTAAAAGCACCTACATTGTTAATATTCCATATTCTATGTCCAGTGATCCTTCTCTGTGCTCCCTTTACTTGACTATCTCTGCCTAGCATTTATACATGCTATCATCATGCTAGCATTTATGGCCATGATTAAGAGGCTATGCCTCGCAACGCGTCGGCGCAGCTGTGATTTTATTGTTTATTATTTTAAGATGCATTTGAAATAAAAGTACTACGTTTTATGGAGCTGAGAGCCTCTACTTTCCTTTGGATCCTGAACGGGTGACAGCCCGCCATATTACTCTTCGTGCTCCACACCTGGAGAAAGTTTAAGCACATGCATCACGCCGAGAGGGTGAGCTGAGTCCACTTTGTCTATGAATTCTTACACCCCTAAAGGTGGTTAATTTGTAAGAACAAAGAACATCCCTACCCTGTTATGTTAGAAGCCACACATTTATAATTATCAGTACCCAAGATGTTTAGTCTTCAACATTTATTTGTAGTTATGTGGGAAGAAAAGAGTTAAAATCACTTTCCCCACCCCTCAGGAAGCCCCATATGGTTTTGCCTTCATGAGAGGGAGGGAAACCACACACAAGACAAACACTGCTGGGAGCTATGAGATAAGATGGGCAGGAACTAGTTAACAGTGATCTATACAAGCAAGGGATGTGGAAGGATTTGACCACATAAAGAGTTAAAATTTCCTTGCTGCCATTGTGTGTCGCGCAGTGCTAGGAAGCAGTTAATTTTACCATCTCTTCCTCTTGCAAAGCTCATAATCTGGCGGCTGGGAGCCTCTGATATTACTCCATATTATATTGTGCTCCTGACTAAATCCTCTGCACACACACGGGGGAGAGACACATGTTCCTTCTGCCACCTGAGCTCCTCCTGAGTGTTCACCTGGGGCCCCCCCGAGTGTTCACCTGGGGCAGCTGCTCCCAGGTATACAGGGGCCAGGGGCGGTCAAAGTCAAGACGTCTTCTGCTCAATGTCCTTTCTAATGTCAACAATGTCTCACATGTAAAGTATAAGTGACGTGTTCAGAATGGGGAGTCAATATTGACTTAGGGAGCTGTGCGTGTCCTGGCTGTGGCGCAGGTCGGGCGGCTGCTCATGGGAAACAATAAGACATGGACACCGCTCGTGACCTGTGTGACAAATAATAAGGAGTTATGTATACAGTATTTGCCATCTTGTAGATTATAAGCCCTTTCTACCAGTCTGTCCTTCATTCATACTTGCGTTTGTATTGTTACATCTTTTAACCCCTTATCATACGTACTGCACCTTGGAAGTTATGGCACCAAAAAAAATATTAATAGGCCCTGGTTCATATCTGCGTTGGAAGCTTTATTCTGGCCCTCTTCAGTGCAGAAAATTGGAGCCTGATGGTCCATTGCACAGCAGACACCATTGGATCCCATTGACTTTAATAGGGCTCTTGGGTTTCTCTCTGGTGTCCATTTTTTTTTTTAGCAGGATTGGACTAGACAAAATATTGTACAGGCTCTATCTATTGCCTGCAACCATTAACAGAATCTGCCTGTGGAGCCCCTGTGCCGGGCCCAATGCAGTGAACCTAGCTTAATAACTGGAAGTTCTCTGTACTGGACAGTTGGGTAACTAGAAATGGCTGGGCCCCAAAGTAAACTTTTGATCTCCCCAGTGACCACTAAGACGTCAAGTGTAGTCATAACTGCAAGTGATTGTCAGGAGTGCTTACAGTTAAAGGGAAATTTGCAGAACCTTTCCACCGGGTGCTGCAAATGATGACAGCTTAGTGTATTGCAGGAGCAGGCCACTGGGTCCTCTGATGCAGCGGGCCCCATGGCAGCCGCTATGGCTGCTACAGTGTTGGTTACGCCCCTGGTATTAGAGATATGCGACATCAAATACTGATCGTAGGGACAGGGAGATTTCCATAACTCCTGACACTGATCCTGTAAACCACTGATAACAGGAAACAATACATTGTATTTACCCGTCTTCACTTCTCTTGGCGCTCACAATGCTGTATCTATTCAGAGAAAAACTATTAGGCCTCATCCAAACATCATTTTTTCTGTTTATAAATCAGGATCCTGATTTAAAGACAGAAAGAGGACCAATTGATATCATTGTGGTCATCCACACATCACTTTTGTGGAGTGGTGGCTCCAATATGATCAATTGGTCCATTTTAAACTGAGCGATATAGAGATGCGCCATCCATGTGCCATCTGTCGAAACTGAAGCATTGCCTAAAAACCTCTAGGCAGGCTCCTTCCAGTGGCCCTTTATTGCCCTCCAAACAGTTTTTGCAAATCTGCAAAAACAGATGCAAAACGGATGGTTTCTCCAGGCTATCACCTGATTCCCGACATCCCAGAAGAAAAGCTGATGTGTGTGTGGATGAGGCCTTATTCTGCTTGCATAAGTATAAGTCCTTTCTTTATATCTTCCACCTTTTTCTGTATGCTAGACCCAACTCTGGCTTTGGTAATAATTCTAACCTAAATGATGCTCAGAAAACTGAATGGGAAAATTGCCATAAACATAAACTTCCCAATCTCTAGGTATAGCAGAGAAGAGTGTGGCAGCCTGCTTCACTCCGGCTCAACGCCGGCTCAGAAGACGCTCCATTATAGATCCCCTGGCATGAGAATAAAGTGGTGAGCTGGGGAGTTGAAGCATGCCACTGTGTGATTCACCTAGCTATAGATAGATAGATAGTAGATAGGAGATAGATAGATAATAGATAGGAGATAGATAGATAATAGATAGATGGATAGATAATAGATAGGAGATAGATAGATAATAGATAGATGGATAGATAATAGATAGGAGATAGATAGATAATAGATAGGAGATAGATAGATAGATAATAGATAGATGGATAGATAGATAGGAGATAGATAGATAGATAGATAGATAGATAGATAGATAGATAGGAGATAGATAATAGATAGATAGATAGAAGATAGATAGATAGATAGATAGATAGATAGATAGATAGATAGATAGATAGATAGATAGGAGATAGATAATAGATAGATAGATAGGAGATAGATAGATAGATAGATAGGAAATAGATAGATTGATTGATTGTGGGGTCTCAGCACTGACACCCCAACTGATCAATGTAGACATGTTGAAAGTTTTATTAAGTGACAGAAAATGTAGTGTGACATAGCATGACTCCTAGAGCTTTATGGGAGGCAGTAGGCCTCATTGACATCTGTGTTGGAGGCCACTCAGAGCCTCCCTCACAGATTCCACTCAAGGCAAAAAATCTAAGCTGGATGGTCTGCTGCACCATAGACACCAACAAATCCTAAGAGATCAGGTTAATTCAAAGTGGGTCCATTGGGTTTCCAACTAGTGTCTGTTCACTTAAAGGAGAAGTCAGGTAAAAATGTTTATTACAGTATTGTATTGCGCCCCAAAAGTTATACAAATCCCCAATATACACTTGTTACAGGAAATGTACATAAAGTGCTTTTTTTCCCTGCACTTACTACTGCATCAAGGCTTCACCTTCTGGATAATATGGTGATGTCACGACCCGACTCCCAGAGCTGTGAGGGCTGTGGCTGCTGGAGAGGATGATGGCAGGGGGACACAGGGCACTGGAGGGACACTGAGCATCCCCCTGCCATCATCCTCTCCAGCAGCCACAGCCCGCACAGCTCTGGGAGTCGGGTCGTGACATCACCATTTTATCCAGGAAGTGAAGCCTTGATGCAGTAGTAAGTGCAAGGAAAAAAGCACTTTATAAGCATTTCCAGTAATATATTGGTGATTTGTATAATTTTGGGGGGGGGCAATAGGATACTTTAAAGGGAATGTACCATCAGGCCTGGGCTGAAGCACTGGAGGCAGGCTGACCCACCCCCAGTGGGAGGAAGCCCCCGCCCCTCTATCATACATCTCTATTGATACTAATGGAACAGTGTCGTAGAGGGGCGGGGGTTTCCTCCCACTGGGGGTGGGTCAGCCTGCCTCCAGTGCTTCAGCCGAGCCCTGATGGTACATTCACTTTAATAAGATTTTTTGCCAAACTTCTCCTTTAACAACACTTGACCAGAGAAAAATTGCTGCTAGCAGGATGGTCTGGTCGGGACAGAATCTACGACAGAGCCCCCAAACAGAACTCTCATGCAGATGTGAACCCACCTTTAAAAACTCTACACAGAATGTCCAAGAAAAGGCTCATCCAGGGGACATACTGGAGGTCACCACGCCCCTATAGCACTGGGCAAACTATGGATAGCCTTACCAATAAATTGCTACTTAATTCTTCCTCTTTTCAAGTAAATGGAAACCTTGATGAAATCTAGTGACAAGAATCCTGTCCTGATCCAGGAGGGTTTGTAGGGTTTGCTACATTTCTATCCAGTCTAGACAACCCTGTGAGTGGAGAATCCACAATGACATTGTAGCCATCAGAATAGAATGATTGTCCTGATGATCATAGGTTTTTCTAAAGGATTGCCTAGACTCCATACACATGTAACGAACCCTCAGCTGTGAGAAACATTGGATCACAAGCAATTTATAGAAACAAGAAGGCTCCTGTTTGCAGAGCATCACCTTGTATATTGACAGGGGCAGGCCACACTGCTAGTGATGACCTTGGAGACAGGATATTTCATGGGTGTAAGAAGTTGGGAACTGGGGAGGTGGGTCCCAAGTATACTTAAATTAGAAAACCATTCTGACTCCCATGGGTCCGCTTTTTCTGGATCCACAGTTATTGTGGCCTCACGTTTGTGGCGATCTTTCGCCCCCCCCCCCCCCCACGATGCTGGGGTGCTGCCACCTCCCATGTAGCCCTCCTGCCAGAATACTAGGATGCCAATAATGATTATTGTATGGAGATTGATGGGGGGGCATCCTCTCTCTCTCTCCTCCTCCTCCTCTGCTCTTACTCCAGCCCTCTATCACCGGAGCCCGGGGGGGCTGATGTCTTCTCCTTTCTTCCCCTATCTCCGTCAGTCAGTGGCCAGGCTTGGAGGGAAGGGATCGCTGCCCTGTGCCGTGGAGGTTGCGGCTTCTCCCCGGTGTCACGTCTTCTAGATATTCTCGTTCTTTCCCCATCTTATTATCTAATCACTCCCCCACCCCTCATCCCAGAAGGCAAAACAATAGATGCCTGCTCCCTGGCAACACGACGCCTCGCGGTGCCCCCTGCCCCGACCCGCGCCCGTGACATTGGGATGAGTGAGTAGAGCCGGGGGCTGCGGGCTGTGTGCGGGAGGATCAGTGATCGGGGCCAGCACTCCCCGGCCCTCCCCGCCGGCCGCTTCCTCTCTCTCTGTCTCTCGCTCTTTTCATGTAATTATTTGCATTTCTGGGCTGGGAAGCTGCGAACACGGAAGAAGCGGCGCTGTACTGAGGAGAAGAGCGCCGTGCTAAGGAGGAGAGCGTCGTGCTGAGCTCAGAGAAGAGCGCCGTGCTGAGGAGGAGGGCGCTATACTGAGGAGAAGAGCGCCGTGCTGAGGAGGAGAGCGCCGTGCTGAGGTGGAGGGCGCTATACTGAGGAGAAGAGCGCCGTGCTAAGGAGGAGAGCGCCGTGCTGAGGAGAAGAGCGCCGTGCTGAGGAGGAGGACGCTATACTGAGGAGAAGAGCGCCGTGCTGAGGAGGAGGACGCTATACTGAGGAGAAGAGCGCCGTGCTGAGGAGGAGAGCGCCGTGCTGAGGAGGAGAGCGCCGTGCTGAGGAGGAGAGCGCCGTGCTGAGGCGGAGGACGCTATACTGAGGAGAAGAGCGCCGTGCCGAGGAGGAGAGCGCTACACTGAGGAGAAAAGCGCCGTGCCGAGGGGGGGAGCGCTATACTGAGGAAGGGAGTGCTGCACTGAGGAGGAGGGCGCCGTGCCTAAGTGGAGAGCGCTGTGCTGTGGAGAAGAGCGCCGTGCCGAGGAGGAGGGCGCTGTGCCGAGGGGGAGAGCGCTATACTGAGGAAGGGAGCGCTGTGCTGAGGAGGAGGGCGCCGTGCAGCCGCCACCGCACATGATGGGACACTAACGCCTTCTCCGGGCTTTGCGGGAACTTCACCGGGAATCATGTTTGGATTAAAACCCCCGCTGTACTACCTGCCAGGTAAGAGGCTGCCCTCCCTGTGCTGCTGCCCTCCCTCTGCCCCTGCCCGCCACTCTCTGGGGTCAGAAGCTGCATATAGCCTACCTGCCGGAGTGCCACCTCCCCTGGCATTGCCTGGCACAGAGATGGGGTGATGGGCTCTTACCTCCTATAGTGCACAGCATATAATGCAATGCATGGGCCACTCACTGTGCCATCCTATGCTGCTCCCTGCTAATCATACCAGATGGGTGAGGGGTGGTGACCCCCCTCCTCCTGTACACTATCTGGTGGTCAGTAGGGGCATGCCATGCTTACCTCAGCTAAAGTGCCACATCCTGGTGTTTTCTGGGTTTATAAGGTGTAGTAGAGACATGAGTGTATTTCTTGGCACCACTATGGGGTCCTAATATGTCCCCTCCTGTTATGCCTGGTACCCTTGTTTGGGACCTTCTGGATTAGCAGAGGGGATTGCCTCCTTGTGTACTGTGGGGCAGGCAGTGCTTGCTGTGGCTAGAGTGCTCACCCTTCTCTCCTGGCAGCACCATGGGGTCCTGACCTCTCCTCCCCTGTAGTGCATGGCACCCTTGTTTGGGATTAGAAGAGGGGACTGCCTCCTTCTGTACTGTAGGGCAGGGGCAGGCAGTGCTTGCTGTGGTAAGATTGTTAACTCCTATGTTTCCTTCCTGCTGTAGTGCATGGCAGTCTTGGGGTTAGCAGGGGAGAGTTGGGCACTCTCTGGGGTTAGCAAGGGAGAGTTGGGCACTCTCTGGGGTCAGCAGGGAAGACTCTCTCCTGCTGTAGTGCATGGCAGTCTTGTTGGGCACTCTGGGGTTAGCAGGGGAGAGTTGGGCACTCTCTGGGGTTAGCAGGGGAGAGTTGGGCACTCTCTGGGGTTAGCAGGGGAGAGTTGGGCACTCTCTGGGGTTAGCAGGGGAGAGTTGGGCACTCTCTGGGGTTAGCAGGGGAGAGTTGGGCACTCTCTGGGGTTAGCAGGGGAGAGTTGGGCACTCTCTGGGGTTAGCAGGGGAGATTCCCTCCAGCTGTAGTGCAGGGCAGGGGCATGCTGTGCTTGCTCCAGGCAGCGTTGTATGTCCTTGCTTTGTCTGCTGCTAAGTGCGGATCCGTGTTTTATTTAACAGTAAGAGGCACGGGCACTTAGGTGAAGCTCCGGTGAATTAGCGAGTCACAGTGGTGTGATGTTACGTCCACAGCAAATGTCTAATATTGTTTTCACGGCTGAGCACACTCCGCTGTGGATCCAGCCGCCTCTGTGGATAGGGAAGTTCTACCTCCTGTTTTATTCATTCACATTTGCCTTCTGCTTCTTGTTTAATGCACTGAGATGTTGCCAGTCCTGCCAGGGTGGAGTGTGATAGTGACATGTGCTTAACCCCTTGGCAGTGCTGTTGACACATTTGTTGCTGTGGCTTAGGGTCGCTTGTTAACAGGCTGCAGGGGCTGACCCTCCGCCTTAACCCTCTCACTGATCTACAGCTTCTGAACATTCCTCCTAGCAGAAAGCCTGTGCTCCTGTGCCAGATGACAGCCACATCTGGTTGTACAAGACAGAAGCTGCAGAGCCCCCAATCCATTATGGGGGGGGGGGGGGGGGCTATAGTGGTTGCCCATCACTGATGGTTGGGGTGTCTTAGATGATGAGGATTGTCGGCAAGTAAGATGCAGTTAGTGGGGAGGTTGTGTCATTGAGGGGAGTGTTTAGGGTGAGGAGGACTTGTCAGGTGCTTCTTGTTAATACTTGTAAGACAACAGTGATTCATAGGAAACTTCTATGTGGGTTGTAAGAGGCTGGTCCATTGTGAGGTCACCGCTAATATGGTGACTGTGTGAGCTGCACAGCCGGCAGCATTAGAGTGTTAGCTCTGTGGGTGAGCTCTTTCTTCTGGCAGCGCAGTGGTTAACAAGCAGAAGGGGGAAGCTGATCACAGATCATGCGTTGTGGCAGCTGCAGCATCCATCTCCTCTGTCTTCAGATAACATTTTCAGTTTTGTGTTTGGTGGTTTTGTGGCCTGGGTGCACTCTTCATCTATTAAGGTCTGCTTCTTCCGGAAATGTCTGTTGTACACAGACATGGTGGTTTGCTCTAGATACATACACCCCTTCCTTACCAGCTTGTCTGCGACAAGGCAGAATCTGCAGCCTCAGAGTACAGGGTAACAGAATAATTGTGGGTGTTGTACATTATAATGCCCAATATCCCGTATGGGAAAACAGCGCTCCTATAATATACAGATCCCACCATCTGCTCTAATATGTTACATTTCTGTCGCCCTGCTGTTCTCTATAGTTCAGCAGATATCATGCTGACTTCTGACGTTCATATGTAGGAGTTTGTCTTCGGGGCATTGTGATAAAAGTTCACTACAGTGCTGTGTCACTCAGTGACTGTGGCGGCCTGGCTGGTTTCTTGGAGGTTTATGATGTGACATCTTGTTCCGCTTTCTGGAGGATGGTTCTGTGAACTGGTTGTTGTTAATTTAGCCCCTTGTCACTCTTACATCTGGCGGTAGCAGCTTTTTATCAGATACAAATGTAAAGTGTGAGGTACTTTTTTTTTTTTTTTTTAAGAAAATGTCACTTCAGATATTGTGTGTGGGAATTGCTGTCAGATAATAGTTATAAGTAATGTATATTTCTGGAAAAGTGCAAGGTATGACTCCATGTGCCAGTCCCCCATTCATAGTTGTAGTAGGAGCTGACTTTGAACAAACAGGTTCCCATCTGTAATATGCGCCTCCAAGACGTTACTGCTATTCTTCACTAAAGCCTGCTACACAGTGTTGTATGTTCATTGCTGCCCACTGTACTTTACTGTACAGTATATGATGCAGGGCCTTGGTTCCTCCTAGTGTTTGTTGCAGATTCTTTTTTTGAGCTGCATATAGCTTAGACATACCAAGTTTGGTTGCCATTTCTGTCATTGACACGAACTTGCGCTATTCAATCATGTGCTATCTTCTGGTCTGATTCATTCTTATCTCTCAGTACAAGTTCTCTGTAGTCCTTAGATAGTGGGTTCTGCTTGGGTCTGCTTGGGTCTGCTTTTCACTACCTAAAATGGAAGTGACTGTGTGAGAATCTCAATTTGAGTACAACATGGTCCTGTAACAGAAGTTGTGGGATATAGATGGGCCTAAGTCGGTTAGTGAAGGACCTCACCGAATGTGAACTATTCCTAATGTTTCTGAGATTTCCCAATGTTTATATTGTGGGCTGTCCCTCTATAAGTCCCTCACATTTTATGGACACCCTTTCTTGGTGCACACCATCCTGTGCTGAGGTCTGTTATCCGGGAGCTATTCTTTGTACTGTACTTTTATTTTCTCCTGTTTTCTCCACTAATTGAGTCGGTCTGGTCCCAATTAAGCAATTTATGTCATTTATGTCAAGATGTTTTGACCGTCAGTCACTAATTCAACTCAGATTATGTCAATTGCAAATCTAGAGCAGACCAAGTGCTAGGGGCCATGCGTCTATATAGTCTCCTGTGACAACAATGTATATCTACTTTCCAGCACATCAGAGTATTGTAGAAATGACTCAATGCTGTCTTGTATAGAACCATAAGTCCCAGGGTGGCAGGCCATAACACCAGACATCATATAGGCAGTGTGGCTGTAAAACTTGGCAATGAGTTAATGAAGTCATCAAGGTCTTCGAAGAAGGAGGTTATCGTAGCAATGTGATCATTTTCTTGTTTGTGTCTCTATCCACCCACGCCCTGTGTCAGGGATTTAACCTCTCCCTACTGTGCATCAGCTGGATCTCCTGCACTAGGACTTAACTTCTACAATGTGTTGGCTAATAGCAGGAGTGCCCCTTTAATATTGAAGTTCATTTATGCTGAGATGCAAATCTCCAGCTACTCAAAGAGAAAGGTGAACCTTGCACAGTCAAGCGCTATTCACATGTGACTATCCTGGTGTATCCCACGCATGGGTGGTGTATTATGTTCATTGGACTCTCCTTATGCTTCATCTTAAAGACTAAGGAAGATTAGGAAAATGGACAATATCAACTGCAATGTACAACTCCATGAGGGCATACAATAAACAGTTGTTTTGGTCGACCACCATCATCTAGAAAAATAAGTCAGCATTGTACAATATTTTCATCCAGTAGTTGACTGAGTATGGGTCACTTGGGTGATAATGTGAACAATCGTCTGTATTATATGAATATTCATATGTTCAATATACAATCATTTGTTCTTCTTTAGCAGGTGTCACTTCCAGCAATACACCAGGCACTGTTTAAACATATAGCCAGTTGGAACAGCTGTTACGGCTGGTATATAAAATATGTGTGGCTGTGTTATAATTGTTGAACTTTCAACCAAAGTCTAATGTGTATGACCACCTAAACAACAGATTGGGGGTCTGTCCAAAACAGAAGCATGGAAGTCACCATGCTACTTAGTGTCCTGTATATATGTTTATTTTATGGCAGAGCAGAATCTTGCTGTATATAAATGATATTTGTTTTCATGAGGGCAGGTGTAACGCCCTCATTTTATAGATAGTGGCAGTGGTTACAGCGCTTGCACACTGCCCCACCTCTTCCCACAGAGATGCTTGTCACACATGAGTAGGTGTTTGCTGAGTGATGTTCAGACAGAGCAGCCAGGGAAGCCCTGTGTGTGTATGCTCAGCCAGGCAGGAAAACAGGGTCACTGCTGTGCTCCGCCATTAACTCCCCCCCCCCCCCCCTCCCTGTGTTCTGCTGCAGAGCTGCCATTAGACCGTCAGATGTGACCAGCAAAGGTGCCCTCCTGAAAGTCAGATCCTGACCCCAAGTAGCTGAGTATATAGTTGTGCCATTGAGTTCAAAGTCAATGTCTCATCTAGTCTCCGTCTTGTGAGCACTGAAGTGACCCATGGGTTTTAAGATGCAGGTTGTTACATTGCCTCCCTGTTTCCTCCTCGCAGCTCTCCAATCCTTACAAGCAGCCATTCATATCTCAGCTTCTAGTACACCTATTAAGTGAGGAGGGATTTTATGTCCAGGCAGTATTAAGGTGGAAGATTCGATATAATTTTTTTTAGCTAAAATTGCCGTAGCATATGTTGAGTGCTTTCATTTCATCATACCAAAAAGTTGGTGGGTGAACGCTTTTTTCCTTCATAGAGAACACTAATTGGCATTATGCCTCTCATGGAGTGTTACATTGACTAAGGGCCCAACAATTATCGTTCGCATAATCGTTAACGATTAACGATCTCAAACGACCGCTATTGCGAAAGACCTTAAAACATATACTCATTTCCATGGAACGATCATGGTTACTTATGATCATATTTGCTATTTCTTCGCTATTGTGTTCGTATCTACTGCGAACGACTGAACGACGTCTTATTCAATGTGAACGATTTGCGAACGAGCAACGATAAAAATAGGTCCAGGTCTTATAAAGCGATCAACGATTTCTCGTTCGGTCGTTAATTGTCAACTGCATTTCAACTGAACGATTATCGTTTAAATTCGAACGATTTAACGATCATCTGAACGATATTCGTCCGGTGGAATAGGGCCCTAAGACTATTGAATAATATTGTTACATTGAATAAGACTATATAAAATTGTTGTGCCTTGAGATTCTTTTATTGGAGCAGTACAGATTTTCCTTAGTTGGTACCATCAGACCATTGATCTCAGGGCATACGTTGTCCCCATAGTGAGTAGTTCTTGTCCTGATCACCATTGACAACAACTGATGACTACAACCATCTGCAGAGAAAAATGTTCTCCTGGCTCATACATTTTCCAGCTAATGAATCAGATTGCATTCATTTGGAAACAATCGCTGTTGAATTCTTTTTCTTACTGACCGCAGGTAAAAGCCACCAGACATATAACCTGAACGTTATTATGCTGATCCATCCTGGAAAGATCTGGTGTGATATATACCACAAAATGTGTCACCTGTGGGTATGAAAACCTAGAGGTTGTAACAAGGTTCAGTATAGGAAGTGGCCTTAAGGAGTTAACATAGATGGTGCAGTCATCTCCTAACTTTGCCATCAGCTGTGTGATTACCATTATTATTTAATAGCGACACGTTATCAGTATCTGTGAGACCGTGCGGCACATAAGCTCTCAGCCACCCAGGGACAAAAAAAATTGTGCAGCAGCCTTTAGAAACGCCACCTCCCAGACAGGCCTCTCGGGATAGCTTTTTACAGCTACCTGGGGCCGTTTTCAAAGGAGTAAGGCTCTTTCTTGAAAGACTCGAAAAGAGCAAAGGGAGGCAGTAATGAGAGGCTGTGATCTGCTGCGTATCAAAGTGCCATGTTTTTTTTCCCTCAAGTCTTTTTTCCTCACCGACTCCCCAAGGTCTGATCTCCCCCTTTCAGTAGTCAGAATGGATAGCCCGCTGCTTAGATTGCATCTCATTCTCTATCATTTTGTGTCATTTAGACAGCCGGATCAGTGCAGGGGAGGGAGGCAGAGACGTGTCTTGTTTGTGCTTCTTCTGATGTGTTATTTAAAGGATCTCTGCCTAGCTTAGGACCTGTGGAAAAAAGTCGGTGGGTAATGGCTTCCCAATCCCCCCGCGCATTACCCTTTATTCTTCTGACCTCCACTGCTCTCCATATAGAACTTGTTTGACCATGTCTCAGGACACACTTGGTGCCTTCACTACCAAATAGGTTCTTTTCTTTTTTTCTATCTTCATTAACGTTGGCTGGTGCCATTAGGCCTAATCTACATCTGTGGTTTTTAAGGGTACAAACACACACACACCATATACGCAGCAGATCTGCAGCAGATTTGATGGTGCAGATTTGATGCTGTGTTCAGTTATTTAGATCTAATCTGCATATTTGTTGCGTGTTTGTTGCGTATTTGCTGCGTATTGCAGCAGTAAATATGCTGCGTATACGGTGTGTGTGTTTATACCCTAAGGTAAGGTATACGCAGCAAATACGCAGCAGATTAGATCTAAATAACTGAACACAGCATCAAATCTTCACCATGACATCTGCTGCGTATTTGCTGCATATACGGTGTGTGGTTTTATACCCAAAGGGTATAAACCCACACACCGTATACGCAGCGTATTTACTACTGCGATACGCAGCAAATACGCAACAAATACGCAGCAGATTAGATCTAAATAACTGAACACAGCATCAAATCTTCACCATGACATCTGCTGCGTATTTGCTGCATATACGGTGTGTGGTTTTATACCCAAAGGGTATAAACCCACACACCGTATACGCAGCGTATTTACTACTGCGATACGCAGCAAATACGCAACAAATACGCAGCAGATTAGATCTAAATAACTGAACACAGCATCAAATCTAAACCATCAAATCTGCTGCGTATCTGCTGCGTATACAGTGTGTGGGTTTGTACACTAAGGGTGGACATACATGTTCAATTTTAAATGGGGCTTTAGGGTACAAACACACACGGCTTATACGCTGCGTATTTACTGCTGCGATACGCAGCAGATTAGATCTAAATAACCGAACACAGTATCAAATCTGCTCCGTATCTGCTGTGTGTGTTTGTACCCTTAAGGGTACAAACACACACAGCGTATACGCAGCAGATACGCAGCAGATTTGATGCTGTGCTCAGTTATTTAGATCTAATCTGCTGCGTATCTGCTGCGTATTTGCTGCATATCGCAGCAGTAAATACGCAGCGTATATGCCGTGTGTGTTTGTACCCTAAAAATGAATAAAAGTCGAATACTACTACTTCTGGTTTTAGCTTCAAAACCTGCAACAAAAAAAAACTGAAAATGTGCAGGTTGCCTTAAAAAGCCCTCATTAAAACCTACCATCAGTTTGGGAGAGTGAACAGTAATGGTGACCGTTGGATAAGACATCACGGGGATCACTCCTAAATAACACCCATGTGGTAGGAGATATAAAGTATACACAACCAGCTACGAACAGCAGGGGAGCAAACTGCTTAAATAAGAATCACATATATCAATCAGATAATGCAATGTTGTCACGCTGCAACTGTCAAGATAACAAGGATAAAACTAGCAGCCACATACTTTATATTCATGTAGGCAGGGGCGTAGCTAATGTCTCATGGGCCCTGGTGCAAGAGGTCAACTTGGGGCCCCCCTAAGAAAAAAGTCCCCTCTACCCTAAGGCTATGTTCACACAGCATTAAAGTATGGCCGTTGTTGCCATCGGCAACAACGGCCGTACTTTGTACAGGTGGAACACTCCCTTTTTTTCTATGGGATCCCGGCCAGAGTGTACACACATCGTATACCCTCCGGCCGGGATCCCATACAACGCTGCAAACAACTGACATGTCAGTTTTCTGCGGCCACAATTCAGTGAATTGCGGCCGCAGAAAGACCTGTCCGTTCACACAATGAAGTGAGCGGCTCCGGACGCTTGCTTCATTGTGTGCTATGAGGTGCTCTGATGTGGACACGCTGATGCGCCCACATCAGAACACTGCAGCCAGAAAGATGATCTGTGCAGAGATCGGCCATTCCGTGATCCGGCTGGATCACGGAACGGCTGGTCTCATACGCTGTGTGAACATACTCTAAAATAGTACAGATAAGTACAGATGAGCACACGGCAAATGCACCTCACACAGCTCAGTCCATAGTAGAATACAACATTTATAGGGCTCAGAGAATTGGGATGTAAGGTGATTGCTTCTTTCAAAAGAGTTGTGTCTTTGTTTTAGGCTGCTGCCACACACAGTTCTGTCACACACTGCAGTTTTGAGAGGGCGGGGGGCAAAAAGTATAATTTCTCCCACAATAAAGAGACCTCATAGAAGAAAAAATTGTAATGAAAGATACAAATTACTATGATGGGAACTGTTACTGTAATGTGTATGGCAGCTACAGTGTGCAGTGTCAGTGTATACTGCTGCCCTGTCATTATATTCAGGAGCCAGGGTGAGAAGTCCTCTCCAGTAACCAGTCATAGTAACCAGAAAGTGATTGCTTTCCTAGCAATATTTTGTATGATAGGAAAACACTTTTTAAAGGCTGACTTCCACCTGCCTGGCTGTGTATAGGTGGTGTGAAATATTGAACAGAGAAAACTCCAAGTTTTCTGGTGCTGGACAAGTGGAGATCAATAAACCCTCCATGCAGCTGTTTATAGAGAATAAGATATCATAGGTAAGGGCTACATGGAGATTTTGTGCAGCAGGGAGGGAACTGGAGGGGACAGGGAAAAAGTGGATCCATTCTGTAAACTCAGTAGCAGCTGTATAGTACTTCTAGCTACTACTGAGGAAACTCATGATAAATCCCCCTAAAGAGCTCCAGGGCTGTGACCTCCTGCCCCTGTGTGTCTGCTCCAGTCCAGGGGGAGGAAGCCTGATCAGGACAGAGTGCAGGAGCCCCGACAGACCTGACAGGCTGATACAGCAGATACACAGCCCCCCAGCCCCCGACCCACTCACTCTGATGATGATGATGCTTCCTCCCTCCAGTCCCGACAGCTGCTTATGAGGAGGTGAGTCCTGCACATGACCAGCCCCCTGCTTCAGTGGAGGAGAGGAGGGGGGATGTGCGATCTCTGACTCATCCTGTGAGGGTCCTCAGCTCTGCAGCCTGCCGCTGAAGCGTCCAGGCAGATTGTCAGACATACAGGGGGCAGGGACCTCAGGCCCCCAATCGGCTCCAGCGTCTCCCGTGTAGCGGCAGCAGCCTGCATCCGATGGAAGCAGCTGCACAAGGTTGGTTAGATCGTGAAGTGGCAAGGGAGGGCGGTCGGGCCCCTCTGACTGGCGGGCCAGGTCGCAACTGCGACCCTTGCGACCACTGTAGCTACGCCCCTGCATGTAGGAACATCTGGGTCTACTTTTATAGATCTGCCGCAGTGAATGTAGACTGATACAGGATTCCTGTTACTTAGAAGACTACAAGCAGCCGGTCATTCTAATCTATGAACATTTCTTCTTCTTTGCTTGGATCTTGGGAAATGATCAACGAAGGAAGCAGAAACAGGAGATTACTCCTAAGGGTGCGTTTACACAGACAAATTTATCTGACAGATCTTTGAAGCCAAAAGCAGGACCAGACTATAAACAGATAACAGGTCATAAAGGAAAGACTGAGATTTCTCCTCTTTTCAAATCCATTCCTGGCTTTGGTTTAAAAAATCTGTCAGATAAATCTCCCTGTGTAAACGCACCATTAGTTGTTAGGGAATAGGCAGATTGCTGTTATGCGGACTTGCTTGGCAGCTGAGAAAAGCATATAGCAAGTAACAACACAAATATTTGCTTCGAGTATCGCTGTAATGAGGTAAAGGTTCCTGGTCTTGTGGATACAATGTCACCTGGAGACATCACGGCTTTCTGTGCTACTTTTGTGCCGTGACAAGGACAGGTCATTTTTTTTCCTCTTGGGTCTCTGAGTTTTGAGGTTCCCTCATTGTGTGACACACTCTACATATACACATTTTCCACATGTTCCCTCCTTTAGCCCTATAGGATAGTTGTACACCCAAGAAACACCATGTATGTATGTTTGTTTTTTTGCCTAAAATCGCAAAACATGTGATCATCTTAAACAAGGGTTACATGTGCAATATGTGCAGTTACTGGGATATTACACTGTGCCACAATGTGAGGCCGAATAGATATAAATCCTTATAATAATCCCCCTGTAAGACCTCCACCCCCCCCTTCTCTCGCCCCTGTGATCCTAAATATCTGAGCGGCTTAGGGACCTTGTGTTAATGGTCTGTCACACTGCATCCTCTGCTATCTCTGTAGTAATTAGTCTGGTGAACGATTCCCCGCCTCCCCCCTCCCATATCCTATTCTCTATCCTTTATATCCCCCCACCAAGCCCTTTCTTCTCCTCGCTGGGAAAAGCAGGCAGCGGTTGACACCGTTTCCAAGACAACGGAATTTGGGACTATTGAGAAGGTCTGAAGCTAATCCAGTGCCAGTGATATGACAGAAGTGCCAAGGCTTTTAGCACCCACAAGGCTTCAGGGCTTTGCAGGAACATCAGTGGAGAGAGCGGCACAGAGACCTGTTGAGCTATAATCCGATTCTGTGTCGCCCTGGTCAAAGACATGCAAGATCCACCCCCAGATCAGATGTATATTCGCTTATTCTTCTTCAAACAAACTGAACAATAAGTAATGTTTAAAAAAAAAATTACAAACTGAAACTAAGAATAGATCAATATTTTTTATTAAGAATCTACAAGAAATTCCTATCACTATAGACCCACCAATTACCAGTCTGAACACCGGTAGGTGGTCAGCACTCGGCTTCAATCTCTTCAATATGTCAAGTGGTGTTTTTTCTGGCTGTATGTCACTCTAGGAGCACGTGAGAGTTGACCCTGGACCCAAGGATGACCAAAAGTGAGGTCTGGACGCGGCGTGGACATACACGCTGTTATTATGTTTAGCACTGTGGGGAACAGTGAGCGATTGCTTTTCCACCCTGAGATAGGTGACGGCCTCTTGTCTGTAAAATCTTACATGACACAACAGAGCAGAGCCATGATTAAGGGCGAGCAAGTCCGAAAAGCGTCGGCTTTTTAATGGTTTAATAAAGAATTGAAATTTTAGTGAGCTGGAGAGAATCATTTGTGTTCACCCCCAGAAAGTCAGACCTATACCCAATGCCACAGTATTAAATTTTTCCTGCAAACACACCATATCAGGCTGGCATAAAAGATTCCTTAATCAGTCTTCGCTATAACACCCCCCCAGTGTCCCCCAATGCTCCTTACACTTATACCTGTACATAGAGAGATTGGCTTAGTCCAGCCACCATAAAAGATGGCTGGGCCATTGTAAAACATGCGCTGCCTTTTGTCTTATCCTAGCTTCCTCATAGATCATAAACCCCGCAAGTTAGGGGTCTCACTCCTCTTGTTTGAATAAATTGCATACAGTTCTGTATGTCTGATTTTTTGGCTGTATATGTCCCCTTGGAATTGTAAAGTTCTGCAGAATATTATTATTGTTATTACATGTGCTGACATGTACCCCTTTTTTCTTCTTTTCTACCCATGGAATACTGCAGACAGTGTATGTGGATCTTAGTCATAGGACACTCTCCTTTCTCTACAGCTCCACTGTATATTTAACATGCTAATCCCTATCTGACCAGAGCAGCGTGTCAGGGGAATCGCTTCCCGGTTTTACCATGCTAATATTATTTGGCATTTCAGCAGCTCTGTGCAACGCAAATTGCATAAGGAGGCTCTGTCCCCGGGAGTCAGGAAAGTAATATTCTCATCTGATTTATGGATTAACTGTGATGCCCTGAAAGGAGGGGACAGCTCAGGCGGGGGGCAGGTGACCTTGTCATTTACAGCTCACACTGTTGGGGGGCATTTTATCAGCGTGTGCTGCTCCTGTAGCTAGTGAATATTTATAAACCTGGGTTGTCTGTGAAGCAATGTTTTTTTTGTTTTTTTTCTTGACCTGGTGATGGACGACTATTGTATGTCTTTTTTTTTTTTCCTCCTGTGGTTGTCATTGTGGCTCCATGGAGACCCTTGCAGCACATTGCTTAACTTCAGGAGCCTCCTCACAAAATTGCTTTGCAAAGACTGTGGTGTTGACCATAGATGTGAATGAAACTTGTGCACTACTGAATCTCCACTGCCAAAATTGTGTCCCGCTATTGTCATTTAATACTTAATTGCTTTACCAGATATAGAGGACTTTCTTCTGTAAATAACCCATCATGTTGGAAATGCAGTCATATCTGTGGGTAGTATGTGTTGCAGAAAAAGGCTGAGCAGAGATTTAACAGACTATTTTGGCTGGGACCCCTTCTTTGGCAATGTCCAGGGAGAGGAGGTAAAAAACAATTACATCCACTTACCTCCCCGGCTCCAGCTCTGCCACGCGTATTCTGCTGCTCCGGGCCCCTTGTGTGTGGCCACTTACTGGTCACAAGATGTGACGTTGCATGCCCTCTCAGCCATTCAGTGACAGACAGTACTACAGCTGCTGAATGGCTGAGCAGGCCTGCAACGTCATGTCTCAAGACAAGTAAGCAGCTGCACAGCAGTGGACCACTGGTATAAGGTGTTTGGTGCTGTCTAGAACAACCATGACAGATGATGTTGGTGGTGATAGGGGTTGGCCATGATGGAAAATCACTGCCTGACCCCTTTGTTAAGAGAGATATAGGCTGTCACTGCGGCTAACCCCTCCTCATAGAGAACACAGGAACGCTCGGTCGTGCCGAACCTCCCTGTGTATGGGGAGGACGTCTGGCGGGCAGGAGACAGAACTGACAGCTGGGTGACTAGTCAGCCATCATTTATTGAAGGTGTATGGGGGCCTTTAGTTGTAAGTGACAGCTATTGTACTTGTGTCACCTACCACTGTACTCCTGTCTGTGTTTATAGGAAGGGCACTGCTGGGAAATGATCAGGAAAACTGCAGGATTTCAGGAATATATATATATATATAATTTGAGGCTCTATAGTAAGCAGATAGTCCTGGAGAAATGACTTGATATAGAGGTATTACCACACAGGTGAGTGGGTCTGTGTCATCCACCTCGTAGGCCATTGGGGAGCAATGACAAATGAGTCTTTGTTTTTTCTTTGTGTTGTGACAGGCAGCTGCCCCCACACCTCTGGCTGTCGTCCAGCAGAATCTGGCAGTCGGATGTCATTTAGGATAAAGTGTAATGTGGGTGCAGTCACCTCTGTGTCCCTGACCGAACACGTACAATGCTGTCTGCACTGCCATAAACAAGAGATATGGGATATCTACATGATATATGGACACAAACTCCAAACTTTTTTCAGCCTGTAGGATCCATAGTGTGAGCTAAGCACAGCAGCACCAGTGTCTCTCCTGGCCTGATAGTTGTTTTATAATGTATCAGTCTGGAGTCGGAGTGTATTCATGCTGTTTCCCTAAACTGGGTAAGGCCCCGTTCCCACTGAGCAAAGCTAGCGGAATTCCGCGACGGAATTGTCCGCCGCGGAATGCCGTTAGCCTCCCGCTCATAATGGGAGTCTATGGGAGGCGCGCGCTGCTGCTCTATACGCGCTGAAGAATGAACATGTTCATTCTTCAGCGCGGACAGGGCAGGAGCGCGCGCCTCCCATAGACTCCCATTATGAGCGGGAGGCTAACGGCATTCCGCGGCGGACAATTCCGTCGCGGAATTCCGCTAGCTTTGCTCAGTGGGAACGGGGCCTAAAGTAGTAAAACCTCCTCAGCTGTGAGATGTCTCAGTAAACCTGAATAAGTTATATGTATTATTTCAGAGTATTTTCCCTTGCATGTAGGTAGTGAAGTTATCCTTCAAATATTTAAAGTGACTGTACCACCAGGCCCAGGCTGAAGCACTGGAGGCGAGCCGACCCACCCTTAGTGGGAGGAAACCCTAGCTCCTCTATGATAGGGTTCTATTGATTCTAATGGAGTCACGCCATGGAGCGGCTGGAGTTTCTTCCCACTAAGGGTGGTTCGGCCCGCCTCCAGTGCTTCAGCCTGGGCCTGGTGGTACAGTCACTTTAAAGTGGACCTGTCATGAGGAAAACATGGATGCAAGTAAGCTCGTAACTAGATGGCGCTTCTCAACAGAATTCTGGGCATACCTTATTATCTCTATTGTATTTTTGCAGCTCTGAGAAATAAGCCTCTATGTTAATATGTAAGGAGCCTTTTACATGGGCCACTTATCGACAAGGAGCATTGATAGAAACAGGAAAATCTCAGATCATTGGCTGATCGCATCTTTCAGGCCGCACTAAAATATATTGCTGTCAGCTGCACATAGCCCTGTGCAAACAAGGGATGTGCAGCCGATAGCAATATAATTAAATATCCGCATAATATATATTAAATAGCCGCACAAGCAAAGCAGTGATTGTTCGTTCGACCCAGCAGCATGACTGATCGTGCCTTCTGAAGGTACCATAAACAAGCACTGATCTTGCTGATTAACACTCGTCTAGATCCTTGCACAACCCCATATTGGGCCATGTAAAAGAACCCTGAGTGAGGCTGAAAAGTTCAGAGGGTGTTACCCAGCACAGTGTAGAAGTCCACCATATGTCCTCTTATTCATTGCCTATGCATCCACCTACCCCCATTTCACTGACAGTCACCAGAGGACATGGACTCGACATATCTACAAGGCTTGTAACCTCAGATTTTCCATTGATATAAGATTCAGTTGCTTGCTGTTAACACAAGGGGGGTAATCTGTAGACAGTTGTATATGGTAGCAGAGGTGCTGAATGGGAGCAACATATGGGGGTTGTAGAATCAGAATCTTATCAGTTAGAGCCCTATTACACGAAGCGATTTATTTTAAACCATGAACGACTAACGATAAACAATCGTAAACGAGATTGTTTATTGTTAACCTAAAATCGTTCACCATATTATACAGAGCGATTATCGTTTAAATTCGAACAATATAACGATCTTTCGCACGATAATCGTCCCGTGTAATAGGGCCCTTACACTAGGAAGTGCTAATTGAAAGCCAGCTGTCTCATCATAGACAATCCATTCTCCTGACATTGCTGGGGAGTTTAAAAGGGGTAGTCTGGCGGGAGGGCATTTTTTTCCTGACACCGGGGAGTAGTTGGCTGAAGGAAACAACGTCCACTCACCTCCCCGATTCCAGCGGCGGGTCCCGTATCGCGGCGCTCCGGTTCCCGGCCGCTTCCTGGTCTCTGACGCGGGCCCCAGACGTGACGTCTCAGGTCCGCTCAGCCAGTCAGTGACGGAGGCGGGATCTGTTTCAAGTATCGTCTCGGGCCCGCGTCAGACACCAGGAAGCGTCCGGGGGCCGGAGCGCTGCAATGTCCCCCCCCCCCCCCCCCGCGCCGGAGTACCCCTTTAATGCCAGCGTAACATAATACTTAGTGTATTGTTACTAAGTTCTTTAGTATATTGTAAAGGCTTGTGCTGTTGTATTTAGTACAGTCAGTTAGAACTGTCAGTTTTGGATACATTGTAACCAACCATCAGTTGAATTATAGGGTCAGGATGGACTTTTCTGGCCTCTATGTATGTAAGTGAAGCAGGTCAGTACTTTGTCTTACTTCATCCTGTTATAGTGAAGGGGAGGAGGCCACGATGGTCACGTGGGGGATTTGCGCCATTGTGTGAGGTGAGCTCCTGGAATGAATATGTGAAATTGAAAGTCACTCACCACATTAGTTCTGATGGCTTTTTGAACCTCTGTTTTGTATTCTGTAATTTTCTGCTAAGTGTGGGACATCGCTTCCAGTTTACTTCTGGAGAAAATGTTGCTTAACGTGTCCCAGCAGCCTCTGGGCCCAGTTGTGGCAACAGCATCAGTGGAGGTGAAAGGTCACATGGTGTCACGCGCTGACGGCAAACTGCTCTGGATGGCTGTGCGCCAAATCTGGAGCCGTACAATAAATCTCTCGCCTCTCGCACATAAAAGAAGGCTGACATCTGTGAAAGGCAGCTGGCAGCGAGATGTGGAGGAAAGTCTCTCTCTTTATCTTCCTTTTCTTCCTCTGCTCCTAAGCAGGTTGCACTGTCATTAATAGTATAATTAGGTAATTATCACTGTACTGCAGAAAAGGCCTTAATTGCAGAGATGGCTCCGCGTTCCTTGTCTGCCAGTCTTGTCTCTACATGAGGGGTGGGTGCAGCTCCTGAATCTGGAAGATGGTTTTGTTTCATATGCAGTTTAGTGCATTTTGAGATCTTCTTCAGAGCAGTGTGCCAGCTGTTTCTTCCCAGTCTATGTGGAGACCACCTGGATTTGACATCTCACGCCTGACCACAACACTTAGTCCTGGGCTGTCAGATAACTGTGCCGCAGAAGCATGTACTGGAGCAAAGACTCTGCCACATAGGCCCTGCAAGGTGACCCCCCCCCCACACACACACACATAGTGGTATTTGGGACCATGTTACCTGAATATTACCTCCCTCACACTTTATCCTATTGTAATCTTATTTAGTATTTAAAGGAATGTTCCTGCCTTCTGTAATTAAAGCCTCATTATGAAAAGGATGTCAACTTTCACAGATTTTCAGTTAAAATTTTTCACAACATCTCTGCTTACTCTCAGTGAATGGAAATACAGATTCATTACTTTCAGAATGATAAAAATGCAGTCTGATCATGTGATCATGTCCATTGACACACTTGCAGGTCTCTGTTCCTTTCATCTTGTCATATGAATATGGGGTGGCATTGCCTTCTCCTTATTGATAGCCTTTCTGTGCCCAGGACCCCTCCAGGCCTGTGCTCTATCACTCTCCACCAGACAAGAGACACAATGACTTCTCACCCTCCTCTGACAGAGAAGCTTGCTATGACAACTTGATCACCACCTCTGCAGACAATGGTCCTTTGTCAGACACAGGCTGCTTAACCCTGCAGGCTCCTGACCTGGGCCCATTCATTTGACTGAAATACATGGCTCATGGCCCATCCTGCTGGAATCACATTTTGCATATTTGCAGGATCTTTTTACACTGTACATGTGGGGGTGACTCCAGGGTCTCCACTCCGAGGAATGCGATGTGTGAGGGAGGATGGAAGCTGCTGCCCCTGCAGGGGTTAAGTCAGGGAGAGAGTTGTGAAGTTGCTGGCGCCTGCGGCTTGATTTACAGCGGCAGATAATGTTAGTACAGTCTGCCTTCTGGAATCCTGCACTGAGGAGCAGGGGAGAGAGAGGCCGCCAGGCACAGGAGTCACAAGCTGCATTTCCTGGATCCTGTGGGAAACACTGCAGAGATGAGCAGGACCCCAGGATCCTTTGTACAAGGGGGGTCCTGACCACATCCCGCAATAACTGAAACTCTGATGATACCCAATACAGAAAATGGAGACTTGTATAATAAAAAAATTAAAAAAATATATAAATTCTAGTTATAAGCTTTAATGGAAGTGCCTAAAATATAGGATTATATAGCATTGTAACTCTTTTGGCCACTGTCAGTAATGGGGTTTATAGATACATTTACCTAATTTTCCTCAGCAGTCCAGGCCGTTCACCTGACTGCACGTTATCTACACTGGATATAGCCAGAAGGCTATCGTCACACTACATCAGGGATGGGGAACCTTCAGCCCTCCAGCTATTGCAAAACTACAATTCCCATCATGCCTGGACAGCCATGGTGGGAATCGTAGTTTTGCACCAGCTGGAGGGCCGAAGGTTCCCCATCCCTGATGTAGTGTGACGATAGCCTTCTGGCTGTATCCAGTGTAGATAACGTGCAGTCAGGTGAACGGCCTGGACTGCTGATTGATACATGTAACCTGCACTGATACATTGTACCAGACCGTCAGGACAGGAAAGAGATTTGCGCTGCTGATCTATTGACAGGCAGGTTGATATACTGAGACTTAGGAATTGATCTCTTTCCACCTGTGACATTTCTTAGGAGACATATGGTACTTTTACACAGTTAACGATTTTGAATGAACAATGTTTTTTTTATAACGATCAGCGTTTAGACGGAACGATACATCGTACGGAAAATTTGCTATGCGATCGTTTTGCGATCGTTTAAGCCTATCTCACACATAGGGGAAATTGTTGAAAGAATGTTTACACTGAACAATCTGCGATTTTTTTGCGCACGATCTACGATGATTTGTGAACATGTTGAAAAATCAAAATGAACAATTTTTTACTCGTTCGCTGCGTTTACACTTAGATTATCGGTCGAATTTGACCGTTATCATGCAAAAACGAACCATCAATCGTCCCGTGTAAAAGTACCAATAGTCTTGCTCTGTCCTGTCTGCCATGTTCCCCATGGCACAGACTTGGATTAATTAGCTCTTTGGATACTGCGACACGGGTTAGGATCCGTATGAACCTCCAGTAGTGCAATATCACTGAGCCGTCAGGGGTCCATGCTCCCCGGCTGCGCTAACGCTGACATTTGCAGAGCGTAAAAATTCAATTAATTCCAGGAGGCAGATTAAATAGAAGTGAATTTTAATAATTTGCAGTAAAGTCTGAAGATTACTAGAGGCGAAGGGAGTGAAATTACACGCAGATGACAGTGTTTTGGCACAGATAGGCAGGATCGCAGGCCGAATACAATTAATCTAATTATTCACATTGCTAGGGAATATGCTAGGTGGTGGCTCACATCGCACTGACTCCTGCACAGATAGGTGTCTTTGTATCCACTAGAACTAAAGGCCCTATTCCACCAACAGATCTGACGACAGATTATCTGCCAAAGATTTGAAGCCAAACCCAGGAACGGACTATAATCAGAGAACATTTCATAAAGGAAAGACTGGATTTCTCCTCTTTTCAAATCCACTCCTGGGTTTGGCTTCAAATCTTTGGCAGATAATCTGTCGTCAGATCTGTTAGCCCTATAGACAGGTGGCCCTCTCCACTGAAACCACAGGTGAACACAGAGCAGATGGGGCCCACCTGCAGTGCTCAGAATAAGGTATCCTTCTAGGTGGGCTATTTCTCCTCTCCCTTGCTAACATGAAGCTCCAGACACTCCACATTTTGATGTATGGATTTGATTAAACTGTCAAGAACCCCCCTCTCCAAACCTACAGCACTGTTTTTGGTATGTTTTCTCACCATACTATGGATTGTAATCAAATGCTGTCCTAGGTCTCTATTGATCCATGGTGATGTCAGGGTCTAAGCAAATTCTGCTGTGCAGCACTCATGTCCCCTAAGCAGCACAAACCCAGCAGTGAGCATAATAGCCCCTAGTGGCACCAAATACCTTCCAACAATTCCACATACACAGAAGAGCACAAGCTACATCCCAGCAGTACCAGTAACATTACAGTATAAGGCTAGGTTCACACTATGTAACTGTGCGGCTGTATTTGCGGCTGTAATTGTGCGGCGGTATTTTTGGTGGTTCATGCGTACGCTGCAAAGTATACGATATACGGCTGCACAGTGCACACTATGTATGAATCTACGGCCCTATCGTAAACGGACCCGTAAAAAATGAACAAGACCATTGTTTGCGGCTGGAAATGCGGCCGTGGATTGACAGGCGGTCCGTACGGAGTACTTCAAAAATAGCCGGCAATGATGCCGAATGCCGATGCCTCTAATAGTTAACCCCTTGCCGCAAAATGACGTTTGGGAAACGTCATGTAAAGCAGGTAGTTCCCGCAACATGACGTTTCCCAAACGTCATGTCTTCCCTGCCTCCCCCCGCTGTCCCGAGGTGAGATCGGGCAGCGGGAGGAGGCTATGTCACATAGCCTCCTCCCGCTGCCTCTGCTCGGAGGGGAGCCGCGCTCCCCCCGGGCAGTTAACCCCATAGACGCCGCGGTCAAAGCGACCACAGCGTCTATGGGGATATTTTTGCATTGGGAGGCGATCGGGCGGCGGGAGGGGGCTGTGGCATGTTGCCTCCTCCCGCCGCCACTACAGTTCCTCCCCCGGCAGTTCCCTGTCCCCCCCCCCGGTACTGGTGGATTGCCGCTATTACCATTTATAGCGGCGATCCGCCAGTACCGGCGTCGCCGCTGCATTTCATCTCCCCCCCCACCGTGAATCCACGGTGGGGGGAGATGAAATAGGTATTAATCAGACCTCAGATCAGCCCCCTTGTGGCCGATCTCTACCCCCCCCCCCTCCCCGGGCGGCCATCAAATCCAAGATGGCCGCCCCCATCGCTGCGAATAAACGATGTTTGTTCGCAGCGATGGAAATAAAAAATGAATGAAAACCCCACCGGAGGTAGCGGAGAGCATGGGGCAGTGATCGGGGACCCCCCTGTGGGGTCCCGGAACAGGCGATCGGCGGTATATACTATATACCGCCGATCGCCTGTTCCCAGTGCTGCCCGGCACTTTTTATCCCCTGTCACCATAAATCATTGGTGACAGGGGATAAAAAGTGTTACCGTGCCCCCCCCAAGTCGCCCCCCCCCCCCCAGTCACCCCTGTCCCCCAGTCACCCCCCCCCCCCTTCCCCATATACTCACCTGATCCTGGAGCTCCGTCCTCCTCGACGTCCTGACTGCTTCTGATGTGCGCATGCGCGTCAGAAGCAGTTAGCTCTGAAAATTTAAAGTGACAGAGACCAATTTGGTCTCTGTCACTAAACTATGATTACTGTGATAGAAAATATCACAGTAATCATAGTAATACAGTGAAAATGAAAGTGAAAAAAGTACAAGTGAAAAAGTGTAAATGTGAAAAAGTGAAAAACATACAAACAAAATAAAACACACTTTTTATTATAGTAATAATTGCGGTTTACTCCCAGATTACCCGTAACCACCGCAGGTTGCCCGTATCCGCCCCAGTTTGCCCGTAACCACCGCAGGTTGCCCGTATCCGCCCCAGTTTGCCCGTAACCGCCGCAGGTTGCCCGTAAACACGCCAGATTACATGTAACCACCGCACGTTGCCCATAACCACCACATCTTGACCGTAACCACCCCAAATTGCCAGTGACCCCCTCCAGATTGCCCGTAACTACCGCACGCTGCCTCTGACCACGGCACGTTGCCTCTGACCACGGCACGTTGCCCCTGACCACCGCACGCTGCCTCTGACCACCGCACGTTGCCATTGACCACCGCACGCTGCCTCTGACCACCGCACGTTGCCTCTAACCACCGCACGTTGCCTCTAACCACCGCACGTTGCCTCTAACCACCGCACGTTGCCTCTAACCACCGCACGTTGCCTCTAATCACCGCACGTTGCCTCTGACCACCGCACGTTGCCTCTAACCACCGCACGTTGCCCCTAACCACCGCACGTTGCCTCTGACCACCGCACGTTGCCCCTGACCACCGCACGTTGCCCATAACCACCGCACGTTGCTCATAACCACCCCAAATTGCCAGTTACCCTCTCCAGATTGCCCGTAACCACGCCAGATTGCCTGTAACGACCCCAAATTACAGGTATCCATACCAGATTACCTATAAGCACTTCAGTTTATCCGTAACCACCCCACGTTGCCCGTAACCACCCCGCGTTGCCCGTAACCACCCCACGTTGCCCGTAACCACCCCACGTTGCCCGTAACCACCCCAGATTCTCTGTAACCACCCCAGGTTGCCCATAACCACCCCAGGTTGCCCATAACCACCAAAGGTTGCCCGTGACCACCCCAGGTTGCCCGTGACCACCCCACATTACCTGTAATCTCATTTTTTATTGTATTTTAGTAACTGCGCTATTCTAATAACTATTACTAGCTGCGGTTTTGCTCCAGCAAATTGGCGCTCCCTTCCTTCTGAGCCCTGCTGTGTGCCCATACAGTGGTTTATGCCCACATATGGGATACCGTTTTACTCAGAAGAAGCTGCGTTACAGATTTTGGGGTACGTTTTCTCTCCTGTTCCTTGTGAAATTAAGAAATTTTTAACTAAACAAACATATTATTGGAAAAATTCGAGTTTTTCATTTTTACTGTCTTATTTTGAATACTTTCCTCTAATACCTGTGGGGTCAAACCGCTCACTGCACCCCAAGATGAATTCTTTCAGGGGTGTACTTTCCTAAATGGGGTGACTTTTGCTGGGGTTCTATTCTTCTGACACTACAGGGGCGCTGCAAACGCACCGGGCACTCAGAAACTTCTTCGGAAAAATCTGCACTGAAAATGCTAATTGGCGCTCCTTCCCTTCTGAGCCCGGCTGTGTGCCCATACAGTGGTTTATGCCCACATATGGGGTACCGTTCTACTCATTATAGGAATACCATATTATAGGAAAAATTCTAGTTTTTCATTTTTATTGTCTAATTTTAAATACTTTCCTCTAATACCTGTGGGGTCAAAATGGTCACCACACCCCAAGATGAATTCTTTGAGGGGTGTACTTTCCAAAATGGGGTGACTTTTGGGGGGTTTCTCTTCTGCGGACACTACAGGGGCGCTGCAAATGCACCTGGCGCTCAGAAACTTCTTCAGCAAAATCTGCATTGAAAAAGCTAATTGGCGCTCCTTTTCTTCTGAGCCCGGCTGTGTGCCCATACAGTGGTTTACGCCCACATATGGGGTACCGTTGTATTCAGGAGAACCTTCTTTACAAATTTTGGGGTACTATTTTTCTCTTGTTCCTCGTGAAATTGAGAAATTTCAAACTAAACAAACATATTATTGGAAAAATTCGTGTTTTTCATTTTTACTGTCTAATTTTGAATACTTTCCTCTAATGCATGTGGGGTCAAAATGCTCATCCTACCCAAAGATGATTTCTTTGAGGGGTGTACTTTCGAAAATGGGGTGACTTTTGTGGGGATTCTATTCTGCGGACACTACAGGGGCTCTGCAAATGCACCTGGCGCTCAGAAACTTCTTCAGCAAAATCTGCATTAAAAAAGCTAATTGGCGCTCCTTTACTTCTGAGCCCGACTGTGTGCCCATACAGTGGTTTACGCCCACATCTGGGGAATCGTTGTATTCAGGAGAACCTACGTTACAAATTTTGGCATGCTTTTTTTCTCATGTTCCTTTTGAAAATGAGAAACTTTAATCTAAACATATATATTATTTGAAAATTAAAATTTTCGATTTTTTTACGGCCTAATTTTGAATACTTTCCTCCAGCCCCTGTAGGGTTAAAATGCTCATTATACCCCTAGATTAAATCTTTAAGGTGTCTAGTTTCCAAAATGGGGTCACTTATGGGGGTTTCCAGTATACAAGCCTTCTAAATCCATTTAAAAAAAGAACTGGTCCCTAAAAAAAAATCAGTTTTGGAACTTTTCACAAAATGTGATAATTTGCTCATAGATTTCTAAGCCCCGTAACACCCTAAAAAAGTAAAATATGTTTCCCAAATTATGCAAGAATAAAGAGGACATATTGGTAATGTGATTTAGCAACTAATTTATGTGCTATGACTTCCTTTTTTAGAAGCAGAGAATTTCAGAAGTTCATAAAATGCAAAATTTTTAAATTTTTCTTGATATTTTGATGTTTTTCACAAAAAATACACAAAGTAGTGACCAAATTTTGCTACTAATATAAAGTGTCATATGTGACGAAAAAACAATCTCAGAATCGCTAGCATACGTTAAAGCATCACTGAGCTATAAGAGCATAAAGTGAGACAGGTCAGATTTTGAAAAATGAGCCTGGTCATTAAGGCCAAAACAGGCTTTAGAGGCAAGGGGTTAATATATTAAATTAATAAAACACATTTTCTTTGTAATAAAGTCCCTTTCATTGTTCAATAATTAAATTTAAACGAATCCATCATTGTGGGATTTTTTTTTAAATTATTTATTTAAAAAAAAAAAACCGCATAGGGTCCCCCCTATTTTTATAACCAGCCGGGTTAAAAACCAAACGACAGCAGTCTGGTAACACCAGGGTGGGAAGAGCCATTGGTTTAGGCCCTCCCCAGCCTAAATCTTACCAGCCTGCTGCCGCCCGGTCCAGGAGCGCCAATTTTGACGCTCCGGGACCACTGGCACCCGGCTCTTCCCAGTACCCCTGGTGGCATTGGGTACTGGGGTAATAATGGGGGGTTAGTGTTAGCCATTTTATACCGGCTAACACTAGGCCCCAACTTAGTAATGGATTCCGTCTATTAGACGGCTTCCACTACTAAGTCTATAAAGTAAAGAAATAAAAACACCCCCACACCCCTCATTGACCATTTTATTAAAAAAAAAACAACAAACAACTGCTGGTCATCGACGTAGTCCACGGAATCCGACGTAATCCCCAGGATACCGATATCTGAAAAACAAAAAGGGAGAAACACACAAACAGGAGCACAACACCCATCATTGTGAGCGGTGTTGTGCTCCTTACAGTATGCAGCATCTTTACAGATCTCTGCTTACAGTCTGGCCCCCAAGGGGTTAAGGGAGGATGTATTGTATCCCCCTTAACCCCTTGGGGGCCAGACTGATGTCAGATTGCACCCATCCCAGCAAGGAAGGGGTTAACTGACCCCCCCTTCCTTGCTGGGAGGGGTGCAGTGCAGGGGAGGGGGTGGGGAGAGCTCTATACTCACCCCGATGTGTCCTCTTCGCTGGTCCGCAGCACAATGAAGTCACTGTGCTGCGGACCCGCTAATTATACGTGCGCTCAGCCGATCAGCTGAGCGCACATATAATTCTAAATGTTTCTTCTAATAATGCTATTGTGATAACATAATTAGAAGAAACATTTGATGTTTTCATTAAAGTAAAGTGATGATTAGTACAGAAAGCTCTATTGCCGGCAATATGAATTAACGGCTTACTGGAGCTTCCTGTACTAATTAATATTTAATTAATAAAACACATTTTCGTTGAAATAAAATCAGTTTCGTTGTTCAATAATTTAATTCTAACGAATCCATTATTGTGCAATTAAATATACTGTCAAAAACATAAATATATATATAAATATACATTTATTTATATATATATTTATTTTAACAGTATATTTAATTGCAAAATGATGGAATCGTTTAAATTTAATTATTGAACAATGAAAGGGACTTTATTACAACGAAAATGTGTTTTATTAATTCAATATATTAAACATGAGAGACATCGGCATACTGCAGAGGATCGCAAACCCCGGTAATAGCGATTCATGTAAACTGTTTCCCTGCTTTCCCAGATGCATCCAGAGGTGTTTGCATCACTTTCTTAAGATTTTATTTGTTATTTTTAGTTGAACCAGATTTCCAAGTAAATGACCGTATGTTTTCAGCCGCATGTCTATTTTTTCCCACGGCCGTAGTTTCATCCGCACATTTACAGCCGCATAAAAAATACAGCCGCACAGTTACATAGTGTGAACCTAGCCTAAATGTTCGCCCCATGGCCCTTTAAACATTAGCCATGGTGCCAGCTTTGGAAGTTAGCCACATTACTCCTGTTTTGTGTTGAGCAGACTAGAGGAAACTGTCTGGGCTCTGCATCTTCTTTAAACCTGAATTTGATTCTCGGCCTCTGGAGAAGTAGGGTGCCACCCTAGGGAGTCCTGGAAAACATGGAGACAGCAATAGGCTGTTTTCCTGGCAGCCCTAGGGGGCATCAAACTTCTCCAGAGGCCAGGAATCACATGGCGAATATTTTGGCTCGGAGAAAATTCCAAACTCAGACAGTTTTCTCAAGTCCGCTCAATACTCCACATGTTATTACAAGCCATTTTGCCCCATAAGTGTGAGGTTTATTGCGTGCTTCCCCATGAGTGCCAGCCATAATATGCCTGTAGATACTGACCACATTGCCCTCATTAGTCCCATTGAGCTTTTACCGGTAGCTCCTTGAGAAGCTAATGTATCTACATGTTAGTGGTTGGTGTCTGTGTTGGTTGTTCTATAGTTCATACGTTACCATTTCCTTCCTGTGCTCATACTGAGCCGTAGTGTAGGTCTCCTGAGTGACTTCAATACACGTCAGCTCAGGGCACATTGGAACTGCTGTGTACAGGTTTAGTTTACTTTTGGCTGATGCCATTTGGAGATTGGCTCAGTAAGGGCCCTTCCACGTATAATCGTTAACGATAAACGTTCCAAACGACCGCTATTGTGAAAGACCTAAATCGTTCACCTGTTTACATGGAACGATAATCGTTACTTATGATCGTTCTTGCGGTCGTCTTGTCGTCGTTATTGTGTTCGTCACTACTGCGAACAACCTAACATCGTCTTATTCAATGCGAACGATTTGTGAACAAGCAACGATAAAAATAGGTCCAGGTCTTATTAAGCGATCAAAGATTTCTCGTTCGGTCGTTAATCGTTAACTGCTATTCAACCGAACAATTATCGCTTAGATTCGAATGACTTAACGATAATCTGAACGATAATCGTCCCGTGGAATAGGGCCCTAAAACTGTTAACAGATATATGAAGAGGTTCTGAGAACCTTCTCTTATGCACTTGATTTAATGCGCGTACGGAGCTGCCTATGCTTGGTACAGACTTTAGTCTTGAGGGTCTATCCATCTGTAGACCACATGAACAGTGATGCTGGGATTGGCTTCAGTTCACTGCCATAGCCTAGCACTATATGTAATTACCCTGGCCAGGGTGGAATGACTTGTTAGTACCCCCACCAGCTGTCCCCTTTTCTTCACGTTACGTTTTCATGTTTTTGGCATATCATCATCATTACATTTTGCAGTAGTATGGGCACAGTACAGATGTTTGCGTTGGTTGATAGCAGTGTAGATCAGCTTGCTTGTAAATGATAGATATTGTTCATGGTTATTATTAGTGGGGATGCAGAAGCTGGGAAAAGTGCTGGGACTGGTCTGTGCCAGCTCCAGTAACCTCCCCTGGGAAGCCTTGAAGGCAGTGCACTCTCGCTCAGTCAGTCCTAATTACCCTGATATCTTAAGACCCATCATTTTCCATCTCATCTGGTGCTCCTGGGAGACCCCGTCGGCTCATTGGATGTTTCCTGTGCACAGTCTTACCAGCTGAGCCGCCCAGAGAAAGTCTTTTAACCCTACCGCCCACCTCGTACCAGCAAACCTGTCAGCTCCTGTCCTTTCTTGTGGCACGCAGGGTATCCCAGTGGGCAGAGCCGCAGAAAACTGGCTGGCAGAGCTGGGCATATGGTTGGCAGGCTGAAGGTTTGGCTGCTGCCACACAGTTAGCAGCTGTGAGTGTGGCATTCTGTGCCAAATAGAAGATGCCCTCTGCTCTGCATGTCGCTGCAATTAACTCCTTCTGTGATGAAAGTGTTGTATGCCTTTTACTTCCTATTGTAGCTGAAATAAGAGAAATGTCAGGACAGATGATCAGTAACATTGGGGCATAGCCTGCAAGGGAATGTATGCAGAAGGTACCAGACAAGTGAAACTGTGTATTTGCATAAAACTAAACCCAGAAGTGGTACTGTGCATTTACTGAGAATTATACCTAGCATACGTGACTAGAGAAGTGATACTGTTATTGAGGTGTTGAGTGAGGTGTTATTAAGAGTGCTTCCCCATCATACAGGACCAGAGCGTTGCTGCTGAGCAGTGCCTATACATCCAGAATAGGAGGTGATACTTAGAATTATACCCTGTATATAAGGCAAGTGAAGTGGTACTGAGCAGTGTCTATACATCCAGAATAGGAGGTGATACTGAGAATTATACCCTGCATATAAGGCAAGTGAGCAGTGCCTATACATCCAGAATAGGAGACGATACTGAGTATAATACTCTGCATTTAAGGCAAGTGAAGTGGTACTGAGCAGTGCCTATACATCCAGAATAGGAGACGATACTGAGTATAATACTCTGCATTTAAGGCAAGTGAAGTGGTACTGAGCAGTGTCTATACATCCAGAATAGGAGACGATACTGAGTATTATACCCTGTATATAAGGCAAGTGAAGTGGTACGGTGCAGTGTCTATACATCCAGAATAGGAGACGATACTGAGAATTATACCCTGTATATAAGGCACGTGAAGTGGTACTGAGCAGTGTCTATACATCCAGAATAGGAGACGATACTGAGAATTATACCCTGTATATAAGGCAAGTGAGCAGTGCCTATACATCCAGAATAGGAGACGATACTGAGTATAATACTCTGCATTTAAGGCAAGTGAAGTGGTACTGAGCAGTGTCTATACATCCAGAATAGGAGACGATACTGAGTATTATACCCTGCATATAGGGCAAGTGAAGTGGTACGGTGCAGTGCCTATACATCCAGAATAGGAGACGATACTGAGAATTATACCCTGTATATAAGGCAAGTGAAGTGGTACTGAGCAGTGTCTATACATCCAGAATAGGAGACGATACTGAGAATTATACCCTGCATATAGGGCAAGTGAAGTGGTACGGTGCAGTGCCTATACATCCAGAATAGGAGGTGATACTGAGTATAATACTCTGCATATAAGGCAAGTGAAGTGGTACGGTGCAGTGCCTATACATCCAGAATAGGAGACGATACTGAGTATAATACTCTGCATATAAGGCAAGTGAGTGGTACTGTACAGTGCCTATACATACTATTTGTTTTGGTTTTAGTCTTTAGTAAAGTAGAATGATATGTATAGACTTGTCAAGAGAAGTAGTACTGGGCACAGACTTTATCTTGTTTGTAAAGCTGTATATAATTGTCATTTTCCGGGTGAATGTTTTGATTTTACTATAGATTCAATAGAAGCTACTAAAATGGTTAACTTTTACCTGTGCCAGATCTGAGCCCTGCAGTGACTCTTGGCAGAGACATAGTTGTTCTGGGGCAGATAAGCAGTAGACAAGCTTACTAAACTATCCAAGGAATTGACCTTTTCCTGCAACTGGTTAACCCTTGAAGCCCAGGCTCTGGCCTGAGGGGGTGCTGAGAAGTTGCAGAACACTTTCCTGTGGCGAGGAAGGTCAGCAGACACCTGTCACTGCCCTCGCAGGCCCCCCGGTATCTCCAACTGAGGTAAAGTGACACATCCCTGAGGACACAGGAGTGAAGCACCTGCTGCGTCCTGACCGGTTCATCCCCAGAGGCAGCTTTGTGTTATGATTTGCATTTGTCCCCTAATACCTGAAATATGTTGAACTTGTATAATGTGCATAGAAATGCCTAATGTTGCTGTATACGTGGCTGCAAATACCTACAATTCTCCCCCCATGTCCTGCCTTGACTGGGGGCCTGAAGTTCTCTGTTTATGCAGTGGTCTGCAGCTTGTCCTGAAACTACAAGCCCCATCATGACACCTGGTGACTTATGTGAGCAGGATCATGTGACAAATCATTCCGAGAGATTTATTACTAATATTGAAAAAAACAAAAAGACCAGGCAGGCAAAAGACTTGCAAAGCTTTGGCTGTCCAGGCAGCTGGAGGGTCGCAGCTTGACACTTGTGATGTCTCTGATTTTAGAGCTATTGTGCTATAATGCAGCATTTGGGGCGTATGAGTCATCCAGGAATAGGGGTCCCAGGACCACTGCCAGCTTACCATTGACTCATGCATATTATCTTGTCTTGCTGTAATATCTGCATACAACTCTCATCATTTGGATGCCCTTGTAAAAACCCACTAAGCCCCAATCATGGCATACCCACGTTGCAGTGACACTGCCCCTGTACAAAAGTTTTTTTTTGTGTGTGTGTGTGTGTGTGTGTGTACGTGACGTGAGAATTGTAAACAGATGGCGGCCGTATTAGGAGAATGAAAATACATGCACAAAATTTGCTATTTGCCAATGTTAATTTCTTCTCCGTTAGTACATTTAAGACAGCAGTAATAATAAATCTGCCCCATAGTCTGCCAGCAAGTTGCAGATATTCTCATTATACAGTAGTAAACTTTCAGTCAGAGCAAACTGGAGTGGCCCTTTAAGGTTGTGAGCTGACATTGGACTTACCTGCAGAGCCAAAGCCGTGGACTATCTGCCATGAGATAGTGAAGAATGTTATCAGTGCAGCTACATGTCCTATAGGTGTGTCCGGTATGCAGGCAGTAAACATGCAGACATGGCCCTCAGCCCGGCTGGTAATGACCCGGATTACATCATAATTAGGTCACAGTTGTACAGGCCTAGTTGTGCCGTCACCTCTGGCTATGGAGGTGGCAGCACTTTTACTGTTACTGACAGATGTGGACGGTTTATAGGCAGGCGGTGGGATCTATTATGTGATACGTGCAGGCTAGGAAATCGAATCTTTATATAGTTTTTCAGAACACACGTTGGATACGGATGCCTGAAGATGCCTAAAATACTTGTCCTCTACCTGTGTTCTGTCCAGTGCCTGGCCTGGGCAGCTGCTACTTCAGAGAATAACACAGGGATTTAAAGAGCGGCAAAGAAAATTTTTCAGTTTTTCGTCCCTCCAAAGCTTTGGCTGTCCAGGCATTATGGGAATTGTAGTTTTCCAACAGTTCAACAACTGGACGGCTGCAGGTTCCCCACCACTAATTTTGGCATATGGGCACTATACGTTGCCCATGGGGGGGGGAGTATTACTCGGTGTAAAATTTGTTTGGGGAGATACAGACTGCAGCATTCCATACAGCTGAATACGATACAGTATGCCAGTGTATACCAGACCAATTGAGGCCAAAAGGACACTGTTATGGCCCCTGCCAGGTTACTGGGGGTCTAAAGATACTTGTAAACAAAGAAGGAAAATGGAACTGCACTCACCGGCACTTCTACGGACTACGGGTGGTCCATAGAAGTGCCGGAAGGGCGTGAAACAGCTTGTCACCTTACCTCCGTGGCGTCTGCCGCACTTACTGCACCTTGTCCAAACTTACCTGGTTTTACCATGAAAAATTTATAAAGATGAAGACTACTTTTAATCAGTGAGTGCAGTTCTGTTTTCCTTCTTCGTTTACAAGTACTGTGTTTGCCTATCTTGCCTGGAACTAGCACCTCCGTCTACTGCTTCTATTTATGATTGTGAGCAAGAGGATAGCTGGGACTAGTAGTGCCACCACGTTCTGGTTGTGTATAGGGGGTCTATAGATACATTTGACATATGCACTGGTAGCTTTCCTGGCACAAATATCACATTGACCCTGTAAATTCAGTGTGACTTCAGCCTTCCATTGTATGTACAGAGAAGTGATTAGAATGGGTTAAGTCGATTACATGATTGCAGGCACAGACAGAGCTGGATGAGGAGCGATGTGGCTTCTGCTCATTTCTCCTTAATCCCGTCTGATTTATGAGACAGCTGTGAATCCCCAGCTCCCCTCTGTGGTGGGAGGATGGATGTGATACATTTATCTTGGTTTTGGAGCCTCCACTTATAAGTGATATTATACTCCTCTGCCAGATAACGGCGCAGCCATCAAATACGCTCTGTCACTATTAATCAGCACAGAGGCTGCGCCTGGCACCTCCATATGTGTGGGATAAAGACAGCTTCCCCTCTTGCTGCAACTTGTAGTCCCACAACAGCTGTAGTGACACAACGGCTTCATAAGCTAGAACACATTTTATATCTTAAGGTACACTAATATTTATAAAAATTGTCAAATACTATTGTAATGGAGCCTTTTTTTAAGGTCCCTGATTGCTGTCATTGAATAGAAGCTCTCACTTTTTACTCTCCCAGCGTGATCATATCGGATACGGGCGCAGAGTTTGTCACAGTGTATCATGACCTGAAGATTTCTGCATCACCTGCGGCAGATGTATGGTGGGTGAAAATTTGTATTGTGTATGGCCAGTCAGTTCGGAGTCATGAGCTGCAGCTTATCTGCTCCGTCTGGGTCAGGCTGGTACATGCACCTTGATTAATTGTCTTTTGAGAGACCTGCCAGGCACCTCTCCCTGCTAAGCAGATTAAAGCTGCCACTGTTTGTCAGGTAACATTTGCCATGGAAATCTTTTATCCGTGGTTTTTGTCTGCCAGGCAGGAGGGCTGCTGATAAGCAGCTGCTGTTTACCCTGCTGATCCTGGCACCCAGCTCTCCTAACACATGGAATCATGTGCTGGAGGGATAGAGATTTGTGGGGTGCACTGAGCATTACAGGCCCAGCAGCGACCTTGGCAATGCCCTTGTCTGTTGTCTGTCAGGATGAATAGATACCGCTGTAATATTCGCATGATATTTTATTCTCTTTGTTGTCTGCTGTGGTGGTGGGGGGCAGCCGGTTACTCTTACACCTATTATACCACGGATCTCTGCCGCCTCTTCTGTCTTTTCTCTTATTGTACATGTAGTTACTTCCTTCGGTCCTGAAACCATTTATAGCTACCTGTTGAGATATAGGACCCTGACTGGGATGTAACTATGTGGTGATTTATCTTTTGTTCTTGTAAACTTGTACAAAGGATGGGTTCAGATATCCAAGAATTCTGAGAAGAATACAAAACAAGCTGCAACTTTGTAAGATGCTTTGGGGAGAATTCATCATTGGCACATTTTTCACTCCACTTTTCTTCTTTGCACATTTTCCCCTTATGCCAATTTCAAATACAACAAATTTATCATATTGCCATACAACAATGGATTATGGATTTTTATACCACCCATCCAAGTAAAGTGAGATGGTGCAAAAATGCAGTGACTTAAAAATAAAGTTGGAAATAATAAATGTCTAAAACCCTTACTCCAGCCAAACCACACTCCCAACATCTGTCGTACTCTGAAGTGGAGCTGTTCATCAGAAATGGTGCAAATGATGCTAAAATATGAGCAAAGGAGCAATGATAACTAATATATACAAAAAAGCCCCATGGAGAGAAGGAAGTGATTGGATGCATGGAGTAAAGCCTTTGTACTCGGGCTGGCATTGCCACTGCCTTCACAATATTCAATAAATCATGCTGAATTGGTCTTCTAGCTCTTTAAAATGTTTACTGTCACCCACACATCAGCTGTTTACACAGGGCAATGTGCAGCTTATAGCGAGAAATTAAGTGGCCGCACAAACAGTTCAATCAGTTGCTTTATAATCTGCCCATGTAAAAGGGCCTTAACCCTTTGTGTCTGGCTGCAGAGGTCACACCTTCCCTGACCTCCGTGTCTCAACCCTTATCTAACACTACAGTCTCTGGCCTCCTTGTGTTTTATTTTGTAATCTTTAAATGACCTTGGTTGCATTTTATGAAAATCGTGCCTAGAGCATGACCAGAGATGATGAGGCTGGTCTGATCTTATGAGCCATGTACCCTAAAGCCCCTATTAGCGCAAGTACCTGTTAGCACTCGTTTGCTCCTCTTCCCCACTCACTGCCGCCAATATTCCATGCAGGGGGGCCGCGAGGAGCTGCTGGGGGGCTGCCCGAGTGATCACTAGATTGTTTGGGCAGCCCATAACAGATAGCAGCGGTCTGCTGCCGCCACTCCTGTTGTGCATTGGCTTCTATTACACAAGATGATTTCCCCTAGCGATCAGCCAATGAATAAGCAGACGTTTGCTGAACGCTTCATACTGACTTCCTTAAAAATAGCTTGCTAGCTGCACATCTCCCCGTATAATAGGGATGTGCGACTGAAGAATGGTGTGAGTAAATAAACAGTAACAGACAAATAATCCAGTGATAGTCAAACATGAGAGTTGAGCCTTGTAGTCGGCTCTGAGAAGTCTCAATCTAAGAGATTAGATCAGCGCTTGTTTACAGCGCATTGGGCCATGTAATAGGGCCCTTAGGCTGTGTTCTCACTATGGTTTTTGGTTTATCCATACAGTGGTACCCATCAAGTAAAGGGATGTATACAGTGGTACACGGCAGCAGGTCTTATTACTATAATGGTTTAAATGTAGTTGGTTAGTGACTCCACTGCTAACCAGGCTGTTGTAAAGTCAGAGGAAAAATGTTTCAACTCCAGCTTTAAAAGAAATCTTGAAAAATTTTATTATTGAATTTTTAAGTGAATTTTATAAATGTTACTCATTAATATTGTTTATGTTCTATCAATATGATGACCTTATTTATAACAACGAGAAACGTACTTTCTCCCATATATTTAGTGAAGGGTGAAGCATTAACTCCATATATCAGTAATAAAGCACTGGCCCTATTAGATTTGGATGGTCGGAAAAAGTTGTCAGTCACTATTTGGCAGTTTGCTTCTGAGCTGGAAGAGTCCATTTTGTGGGGGGAGATCTGTGCTGTTCTCTTACTGGATGCTAGAAGACTGTATATGAGCAGCAGTGTAATATGAAGATATCCTGTGTAATATAGAGGAGGAGGAGGAGGAGGAGAAGACATAAGTAGTGTAGCTGTAACCTCTGTCCTTAATGTGGTGTTTTCTCTCTGGGAGAAGATTTTGTGTTTCTTCAGTGTTCTATGGCTGCAGCTGTGTGTGTGTGTGTGCTATGGCTGCTGCAGGCTGTGTGTGTGTGTGTGTGTGTGCTATGGCTGCCTCAGGCTGTGTGTGAGAGAAGCAGAAATTAAATAAGGGGGTGGTGGGATCATAATAAAGCCCCATGCCCCTGCAGCATCACCCCGCCGGGCTTCCAGTCCTGTGACTTCATGGCCCCACTCAGAAATGCCCACTCAGCCAATCGGTGAGTGAGGCTAAGCAAGGCTGTGGTCACTGACTGACTGGCTGGGTGGGTAGTTTCTGTGGGGCTGTGATGATTAAGGAGCTCGGACGCCCCTTCTTTGTGTATGGTGAATATTTAGTTAAAAAAAGTTTGTCAGCAGAAAAGACCACCTGGTCCATCTAGTCTAGTTTTTTTTTTCTCAATTCACTTTTTTTTTTTTTATTGTTTTTAGTAATCATGAGCAAACAAACAAGTTGTACAATGCAAGAGGTATAACAAGGCAGAAAATTACAATTTAAGGGTATGTTCACACTGAGTAAATCAGGCGGAATTCCGCCGCAAAATCCCACCTGCCTCAGTGTACCATAGCGTGTCTACGGGAGAGTGGCGGCAGCGGAGGAGCGCACGATCTCCCATAGACAGGCTATGGCACACTGAGTGAGTGTGAACATACCCTAATAGAGTGTTAAAACATCATCAATAGACAAGCAGAGGTGAAATTAGACATCATTAACAGGTGGGCAATAATATTTGATGCTTGTAACACAGTCTTTAAGTGGGTATGACATCTAGTCTAGTTTTGAGTCCTTCAGGACATGGTGGTTGGAGACTACAGTAAATTATTACAATCTACACTACTGCATCCACTGCGTACACACACAGAGGAGAATCTGCTTTATACCTTTGCCTTATTCCCTTAGAAGTCGCCCCAGGATCATGTAGGACATTAGGAAGAAGCTGCTGAGCCAGATCTACTTTACACCAATGTGATAAATAAGTCCCCTGGTGTCTGACTGGCTGTTTATGAATTCAGGAGTTTGAATTGGAGTTGTAGCTGCGGCTTGCAGACTCATCAGCCCTGCTCCTAGGTCTTATAGGATATATATGTTAGAAGGGCCCTTGCTCCCTCTCATGGCAGATACCCTCTCCCAAAGAGCATACTGTGCATGACTTGTTTGATGGAATATCTTCATGTTGAATGTGAACCCTGATAGGTAAATGTTTATAATGGCGATAATTGTCCCGTGGAATAGAAGGCAACAATCAGCCGACATCGGCATGTCGGCTGATCGTTGCAGTCCTTTGTTCTTTAACATGTTGAAAAACAAACGACTCTTACAACAACGTTATGCTGACGTTGCTCAGTGGAATAGGAGCGGCGGCAGCAGACTGCTGCTGTATGCTATGGGCTGCCTGGACGATCAGCGATCATCCGGACAGCCCCCCCGCACTCACCTGCTCGCTGCTGCCGTGTGGAATAACGGTGGCAGCGAGCAGGGAACGAGGAGCAAACGAGCGCTGTTAGCGCTCACTTGTTCCTCATAGTCGCCCCGTGGAATAGGGGCTTAAAAGATTCACTTTTTGTCTGATGACTTCAGTGAGGGAGGAAAGAGTTAGCTTCTCCTCCTACTCAGATTTCTATAGAGATCAATATAGCTGCAGCCCAGGATATAACTACAGGAACGGAAATGTGAGACGTGGGATTTATAACAAATACTTGCAGCATTTTCATTGTCCTCCCGGAGACTCAGCCCCTGAACAGTTTGTGCTCAAACCTCTGGAAATAACACTATAATGGTCTCTCCGCTTGTACATTGCTCAGTAAATGGCCGCTGGTTACATTAGACTGTCTTATACTATCTCTATTGGGATCCACCATTTTATCTGTTAGTCTTTGAGGTATTATGAGGTTTCCATTAGTGCTGTACGTGCGCTGGTGGTCTAAGATGACATGTGCCGTGATATAATGTCTTATTTTTCAGCTATTCTTTGTTGTTACACCATGCTGGCGGTCACAGAGTTAATAATCTTGCTAGAACCAAGACCCCTGTGTGCAGCCGCCCGCCTCATCTTCCACATCAACAGATCCAGCCTCACAAAGCATCCTGTTCACGACCTTTCCCTGTGTGATTATGGAAGCCATTATTGCTGCGTTGCCCTGGAGCAGCTGAACCCCATGTGACCCCAGAGCGAGTTTAATAAACTGCGCTGCTCTGTGGCAGTGCCTTTGCTCTTTGGTCGCAAGCACGCTGTGATCTCTCCCTTTTGGTTCAATAGTCTATTTATCTGTCTGTTATCCTCTAGGTCTTCTCTCCGCATTCTCCTGATCACCTGGTCCCTGCCTTTGTTTTAATAACCTCTCTTGTCCTTTGCTCCCCTTCGCTCTGTGCCAGCCCCAGGCTTGTGCCAATATGTAATCTCCAATTTTCCTCACTTGCATCCAGATCATTAGCATAATCCACATAATCACCCTGGTTTTAATTGCCCACTACTCTGCGGAAAGATCATGTGGTTAAGTGGTAAATCATAATTAGATAAATAATTGGTTTGGCCACAGCAAGCTGCTGCGTTCTACATTCCATCTGCTGTTAGGTTCTTCTTTTTTTTTTTTTTGCCTTCTCTTCGTCTTGGAACCTTTGCCTTTAAGAGATCAAGTGGTCAAACCAAGCGATTAGCTGTCCCTTTGCTGAACAAAGCAATTAAGTCATTCAAACATAAATCGAATTTCCTGGAGCGTAAGTAAACAATGGTGAATGCGGGAATTCAGAGGCAATGTCACTGGTACACAACGTGTCTCACCAGCCATCCCTTCATAAGAATCCAGAGGTAAAATGCCAAGGGTGTTTAGCAGAGATCCGTGGTGTAACTTTTGAGGCGATGCAGATATTCTGCTTGAGGACCACAATTATAGCAGACAATGGACCAGCAGTGGTTATCTGCACTACATATGGGACTGATTGATCAATCTGCTGTAGACAATGGCAAGAATATGGGGCCCTTAAGGGATCTTGTCTCTACAGTACCGGTATGGCAGAAATACCTGTAGTCAATGTAGTCAAATCAACATACTTATAAGCCAAATTGCACCAATTGGTGCTACTGGAGTAATTGGGTCAAACATGGGAAATATAAGGAGCAAAGAAAGAGATGGGGAGTTGGTCAAAAGTAGAGACTCTGTCTCCATAGCAAGGACACCTGGGTGGTATGCCAGTGAGATATCTTTGGTTGGTAAAACCTCTTTTATTCTACAACCCCTTGAGTAATAGTGATAATTACATACACTTGATCGCTCCCCATACCTGGGTCGGTCTTCGTCTTATTGGTGCATCCAGCTTTGGTCTGACTTGTCTGGAGAATTGTGAAGGAAGATAGATCTTGTAATGGAGTTATATAAATTCCATTTGTGGAGGGAAAAAATCCCCCGCCTGTTGTACTCTGCCCTCCATATTACACACCTGTCTGCTCTAAAACAGTCTCCCACCTGTTCAAATAACACAAACAGGTAAAAAAGCAACAGTAGAAGCTGAGTACACAGGACGGACCAGCTTTGTCACCAGTAATGAGGTGACCTAAGGTTTACTTAGGGCCTGGTAGATTCTTAGCCAAGAGGTGATGTTATACAAAAATAAGTAATACCACAACTTGGTTGTCTGAGACGGACTGTCAAAAAGAGCTGAGAGAGGTAGGAAGAGGTGACCAGGTGAGAAAATAAATAGAAGTAGTCAGGAACCAGTACCTTAGTGCAGCTTACAGGGCTACACACATTGGGGGACGTTTATCAGGCATAGGTCACAGAAAAGGGTCAGATGCAATCGGCGGGCAGGGGCAGTGCGACAAGGCAGGGAGGAAGCGTGCGCCTCTTAGTGAATCGGGTGGGATAATTGGGGGAGGGGCCTAATTTAAGATTGCCATACGAGTACACCAGTCTTACTAGGTTTCCGTCATTGATCCAAACTTACTATGGTTGTTGCACCAGAATTTTGGCACACAACAATCGAGACATATTTATTACACATAATACAGTAAAATGAAGAGTAAAACATGCCTTGTCCGACAAGCAGTTCTGACTTATCAGGAAAAAGACATTAAAGTGTACCTGTCAATTAAAAAAAAAATACTTTCAATATCATAGAGGCATGTCAAAACTTTTAATTATTTGGAGTCAGACTTATTACTAGAATGAACACTCTCCCTGTTTGTGCGACTAAGGGTCAGACAAAGCGATTTTTAGCAATTAACGACAAGCCATTACAAGGAATTACAGCAAACGATTAGTGAACGATTAACAATGATTTTGGTTTCAGCACCTGATTTTACACAAACCGATTATTGTTTAAATTTTAACAATAATTCGCATGATCAAGTTACATTTGGAAGGTTGACCTCATTGACTGTCCTCTACCCAATGTAGGAGCGATAGAGGATTAAAGGCTACTGATGAAGTGTCTGCAGCCTGAGGCACCTTTAATCCTGTCATAATACAGCCTGGTCAGCCGGCTGCTGTAACTTCTGCTGAGACTCACTCACTTGTACAGGATTTCCACACACTGCATGGACTGTAGGTGTTTTCCTTCATAGAGTTATCTACAGCCCCATGAGTGACAGACAACATAGTGTAGACAGTTAGCTCGGCTTTCTATCCGGTGCTTTCCATGTAACAAGGTACTTTGAGCTGATGCTAATGACACATGTATATCCTACCAGTGAAGAGTCATCATGCCCGTTGAAGTATGTCTGAACCTTATTGCCCAACATAACCTGACGGGAGAAAAGTTGGGAGACCAATAAAGGTTTGGTGGTTGGCTGGTCCCTCACATGTCTAACATGTATAGGAAAGAAGATAGAAAATTCTCCTGCTGCCATGTTTGGCTTACAGAGGACTATCTATACATTTATATAATCTAATAAATGTTAGGTGTATGTCCACCAAACCTACCAACATTCTGATGTGTATGGTGGCGTATCTGTTCTTCGACCGCATCAAATATTAGGTTAGAGAAAGATCTGCCAGTGGTTTCTCCTTTCTACTCAAATAGAAACCATGCATTCCCACCCGATTGTGTATGGGTTGTGGGCATGAGACTTTGGCTCACAGCTGGGTGATGTACATGGCCAGACTGAAGCTGGGCTCACACCAAGTTTTTGCAATCCGTTTTTTTTTTTCATCCATTTTTTCAAAGAACGGATGGAAAAAAAAGTATACATCTGTGTGCCTCCATTTTGATCAAAATGCATCCGATTTTTTTAACTTAAACTTAACAAAAAAATAAGGTCAGCTTCGTTTTTGTATACTTTAAAAAAAAGGGTGTGTTTTGATCCTTTTTTTTTTTTTTTTTCTAATGGAAGTCAATGGAAAAACTTATCAAAACGGATGCACACAAATGCATACGTTTTCCATACGTTTTTCCATACGTTCTTTGCAAAAACAGATAAAAAAAATGGATTACAAAAAGGAAGTGTGAACCCAGCTTTAGTGCAGTTTATATTTTGTGTAGGTAAATAAGGACGTTACATTCAGTAGCAGCAAGCAGAGGTCTTAAAAACGTGTTAGAAACATGAAAAATGAAAATTCTTCCTTCGCAACTCTGTATTACACAATACATAAAGTTTGTTAAAGCGACTCTGTACCCACAATCTGACCGCCCAACCCCCGACCCCCCCCCCCCCCCCCCAAACCGCTTGTACCTTCGGATAGCTGCTTTTACTCCATGATCTGTCCTGGGGTCCTTTCAGCAGGTGATGCAGTTATTGTCCTAAAAACAACTTTTAAACTGGCAGCCCGTGGCCTAGATTGTGTATGCATTAGGCTGGCACAACCTCTGTGTACTTCCTCCTGCCCTCCTCATCATTAGGAATGCTCCAGGCAGATTCCTATTCGTCAGCTGTGTGATATATATATATTTTTTTTTTAAGGTTGAAATAAAATTTTCTTTACGGTTATTTATTTATTTTACTTTTTGGATCATTTTTCAGACTTAACAGCACAAACCTATCGCCCAAAAAAGTCTCTTTGCAAAATAATTTTTTTTTTAATAGAATGAAAACACTGATCTATTTTGACATGAAAAGAAAATTTCAGTTGTATGTCTCGAAAAAAGTACTCAAAAACTGTGCACATAGCCTACCAGCGCCATCTGCCAGGCGAATGGCAGTGCTGGCACACATGTTCCCAGCCACACCACTGCGGCGTCTTTCCTACCTGGTGGGCTTCAAATGAGCTCTTGTAACTTTGCCTGTTGTCATTTCCCAGATCAATGATGCATGGCCAGGTGATCGATGAAAGGGACAATGGGAAATGAATAAGCTAATGGGGTACTGGCCGCCTCTGTAATACTTATTATATGTAGAGAAAGTCTGGGGCCCATTTCAACTGCAGCCTTGAGGTGGATGTACAGACAGACAGATGAGAGGCACTCACCCCATTCTGTTCTGTTCATTTTGTCTGTCCCTTTTAGTTATCAGTAATGCCCCTTTCCTCCACCGTCATTGCTCACCCTTCTGCTTCTCTCATATAAAAACACGCTCCCTGAGAAGCGAGCAATCACCCGGGAAGTGATTATTCATTTATATTACATCTCTCCGGAGCAGGCTGGTTGGTTCCACATACGGCTGCTCATTACTCTGTATATGTAATGGTGTATCTATGGCTTACATTACATACTAGATGGATAGGGGGATGGTCTGTATTATCATAATCATACAATAATCGCAGAGAATCCTAAATATCTAAATGTGGCCATACACTTTAGATCACTATCGGCCTCCCATACATGCATGCTTGGCTAACTGTGTATGTGTTTTCAGTGTAGCTGCAGCTATATACTCTTGATGGCAGCTTATTTTTCTGGGAAGCAAAGAATTGGAATCATTCACACCATTGTGCAGCTATTGGGGAAAAAATAGGGGCATGATTTCCACTGCGTTCAGGACGTATTCGTGGAAACACAGCCTAATAGTGCATTTACACAGATTTATCTGACAGATTTTGGAAGCCAAAGCCAGGAATGGATTTAAAAAGAGGATAAATCTCAGTCTTTCCTTTATGACCTCTTCTCTGTTTATAGTCTGTTCCTGGCTTTGGCCTCAAAAATCTGTGAGATAAATCTGTCTGTGTAAACGCACCATTAGGGTGTCCGTACGCACGCAGGTGTCTCCATCATGGCTAAAATAACATATTGTCTAGGATGTTTTTTATTTTGATGGACGTTTAAAGCGAATGTACCACTGGCATGGATGGATAGAACGGCATATTGCGCCATTCTACCCCTGAGCACTGGCCCGGGCTGAAGCACTGGAGGTGGGTCGGCCGCCCCAGTGGGAGGAAACCGCTGCCCCTCTATGACGGCACTGCTCTATCCATGTAACTATCACAAAAGTGATGTACTGGTGGTACATTTGCTTTAAGTTTCTGTTTCCGAACTTACCATCATACAGATTCTTCCAGATTTTACAATTAGCTGTCTGACTGTTGGATAGGCACAGATTCTGGCATGTCAGGTCCAGTGATTTCCCAGTTTCTTGATTGTGAGATTTTGCTTCTCCAGTATTTGCATTAAAATGGTAGTCAGTTTTAAAGCACCTTGCAGGATCACTAGTAATCCTCTCTTGGATCATGCATCAAATATATAGAGATTTTCCCTTAGAGAGTTCTCCTTTACTAAAGCTTCTAAACTTTCTAGAAAGGAAGCGCCAGTCAACTCTGTACAAGTTGATCAGCACTGAAAAGACTATTTAGAGGGGCCAGTTAATGGGAGTGAACGCCTGCAAAACGGTTGTTGTTTGTGTAGCCATTCACGTTCATTATTGTTTCCATAGGGAGATTTGCTGCCACAAACAATTCATCCGATCAGCTGGCGATGGAGCACTTTCTGATTGCTGGGCCTTATACACAGGGCAATAATCACCCAGTGTTATGGGGTGTTTACACAGACAGATTTTTGAAGCCAAAGCTTGGAATGGATTTGAAAGGAGGAGGAATCTCAGTCTTTCCTTTATGACCTGTTCCCTGTTTATAGTCTGTTCCTGGCTTTAGCTTCAAAGATCTGTCAGATAAATCTGCCTGTGTAAACGCACCCTAAAAGACGGCATAGCTGAGATGATCATAAGGCTGGACTAGGTGAAAAAAAGCCAAAATTGGTGCATGACTTTTTTTTGGCCTTTAAAAACGCTTTGGGCAGATGTTAACTCAGAGTCAGTAGGGGAAATATATAACGCAACTCTCACATGACTTTTTGTACAGTTTTTTTTAGGGCATTTTGCCTTTTTTAGATTCTTGTTTATATGCATATAGGAGCTTTTTTCTGCCTTTTTTCCATAGAAATCTGGGAATCACATAATGAAAAAGAAATCATGTGACTTGTAATGAAACAAAAAACAAAGATAACAATGTCTGTACTAATTAACATAAAAATGATAAAACACCATTTTTGTGGCATGTTTTGAGTTTAAAAAACACTGTGTAAAATTAGTGTCTGTGAAAAGCCTGAGGGTCCATTAACACGTTTTTCGCTGTGAAATCTGCTGCAATACTGATTACTATTAGGGTACAAACACACACAGCAGATACGCAGCAGATTTGATGCTGTGTTCAGTTATTTAGATCTAATCTGCTGCGTATCGCAGCAGTAAATACACAGCGTATATGCTGTGTGTGTTTGTACCCTTAGGGTACAAACCCACACACCGTATACGCAGCGTATTTACTACTGCGATACGCAGCAAATACGCAGCAGATTAGATCTAAATAACTGAACACAGCATCAAATCTAAACCATCACATCTGCTGCGTATTTGCTGCGTTTTTGCTGCGTATACGGTTGGTGGGTTTATACCCAAAGGGCTCGTTCCCACTGAGCAAAAGCAGCTGAATTTCTGCGCTGAATCAGCGCTGAAATTTCAGCCGTTAAAATAGGTGCAGAGCTAATTTCCATTGTGTTGAATGGAAATTCTGCTCTGCAGTTCACACAGTGGAATTTCCGCACTGAACTAATCCGCTTTCCGCCAGAAGAATGAACATGTTCATTCTTCCGCTAGCGGAAGCCTATAGAAACCAATGGGGCTCTGATTTTCTGTTTCAGCGCGGAATACGCGCGTATTCAGCGCGGAATGCAAGCGTAATACAAGCGGAAATTACTCGCTGAATCAGCGCGGAAATGGGGAAAAGGGGGGGGAGGAGGATTCTAGTATATGTTCTGGTATAGTCTAGTTTACTCACCAAATACTCACTGAATTTCAGCGCTGAATGCATGCGGATTCAGCGCGGATTCCTCAAGTATTCCGTGCTGAATTTGTCAAGAGCTGATTACGAGCTGAACACTTTCCTAGCAGAATACGCAGGGATTCTGCTTACATTCTGCTTATATTCTGCTCGGAATTCAGCGTCAGTTGATTTCAGGCGGAAATATTTCCTTGCGTAATCCGCTCCTTTTGCTCTGTGTGAACGTAGCCTTAGGGTACAAACACACAGCAGATTTGCAGCAGATACGCAGCAGATTTGGTGGTGCAGATTTTATGTTGTGTTCAGTTATTTAGATCTAATCTGCTGCGTATCTGCTGCGTATTTGCTGCGTATCGCAGCAGTAAATATGCAGCGTATATGCCGTGTGTGTTTGTACCCTTAAAGTCTGATGCTCTCCTGCTTGCTTCTCTGGGTCCCCTGCTCATTGACAGCCCACTCAGCCAATCACTGGCTGCAACAGGATGGTGCAGTGATTGGCTGAGCAGTCTGTCACTGAGCTGGGGACCCAGAGATGCCATCAGAGGGCATCAGGGCAGTGCAGACCGGTAAGGATGGCTGCTTTATTATTTTTTAACATAACGGCAACACTATATATTTATACTGCTATAGACTCCATTCTTACAGTGGGAATTTGTGAAATTCACTGTGATATGGTACGTGTGAAGGCACCCTAGTGGTGTTAACATAAGAGTAGAGGAGAAGAGCTTCAGTGTAAAGCATGGGATGGAAGCACTGTGAAATACACACTCCAGTGGAAATGAATGTGGCCATAACAAACATTCCCCCTGATCATGGGCCGTTCCTAATGAGAACTCCCACAGAACTCCAGCATTTACACGGAATGAACACATTTCATATTATTTCTCAGAACCCCCATTGTTATAAGAACATTTATTGGTCTTTGTTGACAAGTGTTAAATGCGCCATGAATACCTGATTTTAGCACCTGTTTCTGTGAGGCCTCAGGGAGACGAACATACAGCAAATAATTACATTTCGGCAAGTGGTTTCATACCAAGGGCTACAGCTACATTGACATTCTCTGCAATCATTGGGGGAGAGTACAAATAGAGGCTTGATTTCCTGCTCCACCATTTAACATTGGTTCCAGAGTTCTCCTGTACCAGCAGCTGGTGATAGAAGAGTTAATCCTTCAAACTAGAAGGTGTTAATAGCAGCACTTGAGGCTAAAGCCGTTTTCTCCCCTATTTCCGCTGGCAGAGGGTTGACACCTTATAAAGTATGTGAGTGGTTCTCTTTTCCTATAAGCTCATATTATATTGTATATGCAAACCAGATTGTGATAGTATAGTAAGGCTTAACGGAGCTGAAACGTGATTTGTGTCTGTTACAAGAAAGAACAATGCGTTGTGTGTATGAATTGTGATGATGTCATAAGCCCACCCCCCAACCACAATAGTTGGCAATTACATATAATGGAAAATATGTGCAAAACCAAGGTAAAGGGGGGTGGGGGCTTGACACCCAGCATAGCATTATTATTCAAACTTGTGAAAATGTGTTTTCTGAGGTGAGATGATTTTAAAGACACAGTACACATTATATGCATCATTATTATGTGTGGTGTAAAGTGGGTACAATAATTTGGACCTGTCCGTTGTTATATATACCATCTATACCATTTCTCTTATCATTGAACTCTAATGTAATGAGATGTGTATGTCAAGTCTTAAAAGTGTGTTCTGAAGTAAACTGTTGATGACATATTGGTATTGGTATTAGGGTACTATTACACGGAACGATAATCGGCCGAATTGGCCCGATTCGGCCGATTATCGCTCCGTGTAATAAATGCAACGATCAGCCGATGACAGCGATCATCGGCTGATCGTTGATATAGGTTAGACCCTATTTTTGTCGGGCGCCGACCGCGCACCGCTACGTGTAATAGCGGTGCGTGGCCGACGACTAAGGGTACTATTACACGGAACGATAATCGGCCGAATTGGCCCGATTCGGCCGATTATCGCTCCATGTAATAAATGCAACGATCAGCCGATGACAACGATCATCGGCTGATCGTTGATATAGGTTAGACCCTATTTTCGTCGGGCGCCAACCACACACCGCTGCGTGTAATAGCGGTGCGTGGCCGGCGACTAACGATATACATTACCCATCCACGTTCCAGGGCTGCTCCTGCCGTCCGCTTCTCCCGGGGTCCCGCGCGCGCTCTAGCTTCACAGAGGCCTGTCAGCTGATAAGCCGCTCAGCCGCTGCGGCCTGTGATTGGCTGAGCGGCCTACCAGCTGACAGGCCGCTGTGAAGCTAGAGCGTGCACGGGACCCCCGGGAGAAGCGGACGCAGGAGCAGCCCTGGAACGTGGATGGGTAATGTATGCCAGTTTAGCAAGGGCTGCAAGGACATCGGTAACAATGTCCTTGCAGCTCTTGTCAAACGATTATCGGGCCGTGTAATAGGCCCAGTAAACGAGCAACGATCTAGCAGATCGCTGCTCGTTTACAGGTATTATCGGGCCCTGCTCGGCCCGTGTAATACCACCCTAACGATATACATTACCCATCCACGTTCCAGGGCTGCTCCTGCCGTCCGCTTCTCCAGGGGTCCCGCGCGCTCTCTATTATCGGGCACTGCTCGGCCCATGTAATACCACCCTTACTCTGGCCATGCAGGAGTTTTTTAAGGGATTGGCCACTTAAACGTAATGTGGTTCAGTGTACTGCACTTACTGACAGCAGCTCCCTGGGTACCTCATCAGACTCTATTCCTCCTGTGCCTACCTGCTCTGTGTTGATCCTGTCTATAAGATGGATAACATGGAGGAGCATGTGACCATGCCCCGCCCCCAGTGCCCTCCATAGGCGTATTCAGCCTCAGTGGTGGACACAATGGGTGGGGAATGGTCACATGCTCCTCCATGCTTGGCCATATTATGGCCAGAATTGCCATTCAGCATACAGACCAGGACGGCACAGCCTGGAGGAGGGCTACCTTATATCAGCTCTGTGAGGCACACAGGGAGCTGCTGTCAGTAAATGTATGTACTACAATTACGAATACTGTACACTTACCAATTTTACCGTAAAGTGACCAAACCCTTTAATGTACAAACACATCAGCTCATTCAGAAAAGTTAACAGACACGACCGCTACACTTTAAGCTAGAAACTTATTGGTCTCCACAGTATTGACTGTTAGGGCCCTTTTACACAGAAAGATTATCAGACAGATTATCTGCCAAAGATTTGAAGCCAAAGCCAGGACTAGATTTGAAAAGAGGAGAAATCTAAGGCTTTCTTTTATGACCTGATCTCTGTTTATAGTCTGTTCCTGGTTTTGGCTTCAAATCTTTGGCAGATAATCTGTCAGATAATCTTTCTGTGTACGGGTACAAACACACACGGCATATACGCTGCGTATTTACTGCTGCGATACGCAGCAAATACTCAGCAAATTAGATCTAAATAACTGAACACAGCATCAAATCTGCTGCCTATCTGCTGCGTATACGCTGTGTGTGTTTGTACCCTAAAAGGGCCCTAAGAATTTCTGAGACTTGTTACTCCACAAGGAGACTTTTACATCTTACTAGAAAACATGTTTAATTTACTGTGGTTTGGAACAACCTTCCTCCATGTGATAGTCTATGTGAAGCACTTTGTTTGATCACCGCTCCGCTCATCAAGCCGACTGCCTGCTCATTCAGCTCTGCTCCCTGTCACTCCACCCCAGGTGTCGGAGAAAAGCTGGATTCAATCCTGGGAAACTAGGAGAAGTTTTCCAGGATTAGATCCAGCTTTTCTTAGAATCCCGGGAGGAGTGGTGGGAGCAGAGTGCAGATCAAACGAAGCGCTTCATTTAGTTTAGAGTCTCTAATTGTAACATATTTATAATTCACTTGATGTACCAAAAATTACTTCAGACCCCAGGAAAAAAGCCCTAAAGTGTTTAACAATAGGTATCTCACTTTACTGCAGTCTGTTTTCCACTGTCAGAGAAATTCAGTATCTAGTAACAGAGAAGCCAAGATGGAATGCAGGAAATGCAGTCGGGCTTAGTTAGTGCTCTATTCTATTCACTCTTTTCTCTTTAAGGCCCTATTCCACGGAACAATTATCGGCCGTATTTGGCAGATATCGGCTGTTACGGACGATAATCGTCCTGTGGATTACCTGGGCAGCCCCCCCCCCCAAAAAAAAACCTCACCTGCTCGCTGCTGCAGCGCAGAATAGCGGCGGCAGCGAGCAGGGAACGAGGAGCAAATGAGTGCTGACAGCTTGTTTGCTCCTCTGCATCGCCGCGTGGAATAGGGGTTTAGTCTGCAAGCTTATCAGCAGCAGCAGTTCAGTGCTTTGTATAACCCCTTCCTTGCTGGGATGCTGCTGTTTCCTTAATTTCTGCTTACATAGCACAGTGCAAAGCCAGTACATCAGTAACCCATTCCTTCTCCTCCACATGCCATGTATTGTAATATACTGTATAAATTATCCCCCAGCACAGTGCCAGCCTATTAAGTCCAGTGCACATTCATCAGCACTAAATCACGGCATAGCAATAAGGAATAGGTGCTGTGGTTGGACACAGAAGTAAGGGAAGTGAAGCCTCTGTTTGTGTACAATTGGCAAACAGCCCGGTGTCAGTCCTACCCAATGAAATGGAGAGAATGAGAAATAGCTTTCTTGTCCCCAGTTTGGGTGTGGGTTTTGCAGCTCCGTTACATTGAAGTAAATAAAGCTTAATTGTAATACCACATACAACCAGAGGTGGTGTGGTTTTTGCAAAATGTGTTTTTTTTGTTTGTTTTATTTTAATAATCCTGGATTACCCCTTTAGTCATTAAGTTCCAAATAGAGTTTTGTAAATATGAAGTGCTGGGGTATCCCGTGGCTCATTAAGCATTGTGGCACTAAAAGTCTCAGCATGCCATTGCCTGCAGGATCCTCACAACAAGTGGTGAGACACAGGTTCCCCTCCTCTGGCCGTGCATTTATAGATATACTTAGTGGCAGACACCTAGTGATAATGGAAGATGTGGAGGTTTCATGGAGCACAGAGGTTAATTGTGTGTGTGCGGTGTTGGCGCGGCAGGGGTTCCGGTTGAGATCCTCTCTCATTAAAATCTAACAACCTGCCTGCACCTGGGAGGCAATCGAGGCCCTGTCATATTTTAATCCTCAGCCTTTCTGTTGAAGTCTGCGTCTTCCTGTCACCCACAAACAATGCCAGATCCGTGTTTACCCAGCCGAGTATCTCCCACACCCACTATATAAATACAGGCAGACGCATCGCGGGTTTCATCAGCCACAGGACATCTCCAGGGTGCTGTATAAAGCTGAGTGCATCCTACCCGTCACTTGCCACCACCTTCTTTCCTGTAACCCATTGCTTGCTACAGGCAGAAAGGAACAAAGGTTCTGGAGCTATAGAAAAGAATGTTCTGATTGTACCTGGTAACTGAGGTGTCCCCCATAGGGCTGAAGTATTTGTTCTGTCTTTTCTATGATAGACTTTGATCATTTCACTGTCATTTTCAAGATCTCTGCTTGCTGTGAGTGATTGGGTACATTATACTCTGTGAGCGGAACATTCTCCAGACTGATACATTGTAGCAAACCATAAAATGATTTGAAAGTTTCAAAAATGTTATCCAATGTTAAAGTCTTATTAGTAAAAAAAAATACTGGATAAGTCGCTCTAATGCTGCGTTTACACGGAACGATTATTGCTCGAATTTTCGCAATAACGATCGCAATTGAGAGATAATTGTTCCGTGTAAACACAGCAAACGATCAAGCGATGAGCGAAAAATTGTTCATTTTGATCTTTCAACATGTTCTCAAATCGTCGTTCGCTAAAAATTCGCAGATCGCTTTGTGTAAACAGTCTTTCAAAGATTCACCCTATGTGAAAGATGGGCTTAAGCAATCTTAAAAACGATCGCAATATCGATTTTTCTTACAAATCTTTTAACGATTTTTCTCCATCTAAACGCTGATCGTTCTAAAAACCAAATTGTTGCTTCAAAATCGTTAATAGTTCGATTGGGTAAATTATCGTTCCGTGTAAACCCAGCATAATACACTGTTCTATATTACAAGTGATCCCGTTTATACACTCACCACAACAGAATATTGGATCAAACATGGCTGATCTAATGGCCTCCTAGCCCCACTGAGCAGGAGCCCGGAGGCAGTGTGGCCTCTGTACAGGCCTGATGGATAGGGCTGATGTGTGGCTCAGCATCCATCATAATGGTTATATTAGGTGATGGCTCTATGGAAGAGGAAGGATATTCATACATACAGCCTAATGGCACTGTATTACAATGATCCAAATGTATAATTCTCCAGGCTCTATGCAAATATCACAGTCAGCAGCCAATGTATACAAAGCATTGTGATGACTTATACCCCTGTAATGTGATCCGGCCATGATTACTGTGTCCATTGGGCCAAACTGACCCAAGGCTGTCCTGTCCAGCATAAATAAAGAAAACAGATTGCTTTTACCGCTGTATTGTAACAAACATTCAGCTGTAAGCAAGAAGAGACACAAGGAACTGCACAACCTCTGGATCAGCTCTAGTCTCTGTGAACTGGTGATTCTCCTGTATAGAAGTCAGTACAACCTGTAGAGGTGTCATGTGGTGTTACATTCTCCAACATTAGGCAAGTCCATTTACCACTCTCTGATCACAGGGAAAAGTCCCTTGTCAACACTTTTGTGTGATAACCTTGTCAAACCTCAAAATATTTCACTGGGCGTTATCAGTGTTTCTGAGTAAGGCGAGAGTAAGAGTATGCAGCCATTAAAGTGCCCCCACCTAGGCTGAGACCTCCAAAAAGTTCTGAAGTCAGTCTGATACTACAAGCTGGTGACACCCATTGTTCCTACACATTGACTCACAGATAGCTGTCTATACTACAGACAGTTGTAACAAACCCTCAGCTGTGAGAAATAGCGAGTTTGGGTAGCATTCAAGAACAGAATGTAAACAATGGGTGCTTTCATTTATTGACAGCAAGCAGTTTGCTTTCGACATGGTTTAGAAGATTCGGCATTCGTGCCTCGGCCTAAGGCCAGTCTCACATGTAAGAACTTAGGGTTGGTTCATACTGAGGAATTCTTGCGGATAATGTCCGTGGAACTCCGCTGTCTGTCTGTCCGCACGGCCGCGCACCTTTCCGCCGGCTCCATAGACACCATTCTATGGGCCGGCGTATTCCGCTATCCACCGAAAGAAGTGACATGTCACTTTATGCTGCCAGTCTGTACGTGTAAACTGACCCTAAGGGTACAAACACACACGGCATATACGCTGCATATTTACTGCTGCGATACGCAGCAGATACGCAGCAGATTAGATCTAAATAAATGAACACAGTATCAAATCTGCTGCGTATCTGCTGTGTGTGTTTGTACCCTAAAAAAGGATTTTTCTAATAGGATGTGACGTTCGCTCATGTAATAATGCTAATAGTTGGACTTCACAGACTGCAGTAATAAAATAAATCCTGCCTCTGGAAAGCTATGTACCGCCATCGCTCCCTGGCACCCTAGGGGATGCTGTCTCCACCAGGTGGGGAGGGGGACTGTGGCACCACATGAATAGACCTTCTGCAGAGGATGGGCCCCTCAAAACGTCCAAAATCTCCATGTCTATTCTGAATCCATTTTCGGCCAAGACCATAAAATGAAGAGAACAGGGCTGAGCAGAGCCCAGTGAGCCATCAGCATGATTCATCCCGGGTGTCTCTTCCCCTCCATCTTCCATGGGCTATAAATCGTGGTCTTGCCATCTGTACACTGTGGAGCACAGACTCTGGATAATTGATGTCAGGCCTCTCCCTGCCCGTCCATATTTTACAAGAGCGCACCGATTGCCAGGAACTCCATTATTCTGAAAAATCATACAGCAAAAAAAAAAAATCAGAACAAGGTGTCCAGATGGAAACATGAGACCGGAACGTCGTCGCCTAACCCATCTGGCTGTTTACGAATTGTAGTAGTATTATTTTGGGTAAGATAGGGGTGTTCTGATTGAGAACATTTTTTTTCCAATATACAGTGAATGCTGGATCACTGCTGGTCTGGCCACTGACTACTTGGATCAGGCCCAGGGGTCACATTCAAGCTTTATTAAAGTCTGTTACTTGGTGGAGAGTTTGTATTCTCAAAAACACTGCAAACCAGTTGTTTACTTTTTTTTTTTTTTTAAAGTGGGTTATCCAGCGCTACAAAAACATGGCCACTTTTCCCCTACTGTTGTCTCCAGTTCAGGCGCAGTTTGCAATTAAGCTCAATTTACTTTAATGGAACTGAGTTTCAAAACCCCACCCAAACTGGAGACAACAGTAGGGGGAAAGTGGCCATGTTTTTGTAGCGCTGGATAACCCCTTTAAACATTACTGTGACGGTCCACCACATATACAATAGACTTTACTCCACAGTCACAGCTATTTATTATTAGAGACCATCAGCAGGCCCGAACTAGTTTGATTTTCATACATCCAGTGACTGTACAGACCCCAGTGTAAAGATGACACTTCCTGGAATGCAAGTCATCAGACCAAGCTGGGTGCAGATACAGACACACAAGCAGGTGATGCTGAGAGATTTCAGCTCTGGAATATAATATAGGCTGTAGCTCAAGATCAGTAATGACATTGTGACTCCACGAGAATAGTGAGTACAGCTCTGGAGGATGATACAGGCTGTAACTTACTTACCTACTGATCTTTTCATATAAATTCTAATAAATGGATGTGTGGTTTTAGCTTAAAATCAGGTCATCAATAGAGATGAGCGAACCGGGTTCGGGTTCGAGTCAATCCGAACCTGAACGTTCGGCATTTGATTAGCTGGGGCTGCTGAACTTGGATAAAGCTCTAAGGTTGTTTGGAAAACATGAATACAGCCAATGACTATATCCTTGTTTTCCACATAGCCTTAGGGCTTTATCCAACTTCAGCAGCCACCGCTAATCAAATGCTGAAAGTTCGGGTTCGGATGGACTCGAGCATGCTAGAGGTTCGCTCAAATCTAGTCATCAATCCCAGAGTAAAAGCCAGGACTAAAATTAGCTTGTATTATACTACTATGAAACTGGACTTAGAGTGATCTTGATGTGTTGATCACCACCCGGCAACATTGTCTTATAAATGAGACAATTCATGGTAACAGTTTGAATTTCGTGACACCTGCCTATCTACATTGAATGGATTATACGCACAGTACATCATCTAAATTGAAATCACCATTCATAAAAACTAAAGCAAATTACAACCAGTAATTTGAATGGTTTTTGGTTGGTTGTAGCCGATTTGACGCCATACATAATTACATGTATATTCACTATTGCACAAAGTAAAAAATAAATAAAGTAAGAAGACTTTATTTTTCCATATAGAATAAATGACAAAAGTAACTGATAATAAATCTATATTGAAATGAACCTAATCTATTGTGAGGGATACAATTCGTGGCTCTCTGCTGCCTCCTGGTGGAATCCCTTGGTGTTGCACTCGTGGGTTTTCTCTTGTCTTTTGGCCTCAGTGATATGAGATAATGTCCTGTTGGGAAATCTGCTGTGTATCCTGTGTGGGGAGGGGTTACGGTGTAGAGGCGCAATTTGTGATACAGCAACTCCCCGGTGTTTATGTGAAAACTCTCTTGTTTTCCATTGTCATCATGAAATAAGTAATTGCAAGTATGTGCACAGTATATAATAATTTCTTTATATGATAATAATAATATTTATTTGTATATCGCCAACAGATCCCACCACGTTATATGGTTATACTGTACCATTATATGGTGCCAACATCTTCCATAGCAGAAGTATTGGCCTATAGTGCATATTACTAAGGAATCATTGCACCTCAGTAATATACAATATTCAGGTCACTGACATGATGGACGATGGTTTTTATTGATATAACATATATTTTCCTGCTTAGTAAACCCATGGTGTGGTATGCCTATTCTCAAACGGCTGATAAAATTGGAGCAGTAACTGAATACTTAGCTTCTGTCAATTGTTTATTTGATGGTATATATTCCTAGATCAGTTCATAGCACTGGGAACCGGCTTTTACCTGCTCTATCACTCAGCATTTTTGGTTAGTTGGCGAGTAATTATTGTAATTTTTTCTGTGTATATGATGTTACAGCAACCCAGTATGTGATTGCCTATCCCTTTGCCCCTAATCTACACATCCTGCATTCTAGGGCGAGACTTCATATCAATTTACTGCATCTGATGTCTAGTTATGGAATCGAGCATTAGTCTGACAGCTATTGAACACTAGAGATGAGCGAACCTTGAGCATGCTTGAGTCGATCCGAACTCGAACTTTCGGCATTTAATTAGCGGTGGCTGCTGAAGTTGGATAAAGCCCTAAGGCTATGTGGAAATCATGGATATAGTCATTGGTTGTATCCATGTTTTCCAGACAACCTTAGAGCTTTATCCAAGTTCAGCAGCCCCAGCTAATCAAATACCGAACGTTCGGGTTCGGATGGACTCAAACCTGGTTCGCTCATCTCTACTTAACACCCAAACCAGTAATTGCTATGGGACACCGTTTTACTCAGTGTGAACATACACTAAGCCTGCAAGCTTCCAAGCGTCCGTCATATGACGCTTTGCTTATGGTGACCATACAAATGGATTAGTAGTTAGCAGTGTTTAGTGGATCTGTCAAAATGGTCGGATTTGACAATGTTTTCTTAACTCCTGGCATTTGATTCTATGCAGCTGGAGAAGTTGGATGTTGCCATAGGGCTGCCAGGAAAACTTGGGTACAGCCATAGGTGCAAGGAAATCAAAAGCCAAGTGTCCAGGTTTGGATAACATTGCAACAAGTTGGATAAAGCCCTAAGGCTATGTGGAAAACATGGATGTAGTCATTGGCTGTATCCATGTTTTGCAGACAACCTTAGAGCTTTATCCAACTTCAGCAGCCCCAGCTAATCAAATGCCGAACGTTCGGGTTCGGATCGACTCGAACCCGAACCCAGTTTGCTCATCTCTAGTCGTAAGCACATCCAACCATATATGTCGGGAGATCACATAGGTGGCATAGACAATGACAATTGAACGTTGCTTGGATGGATTTATTCAATGTTAGTTTGTAAAAAATTGTACTGCTGGAATAGCTTTTTGGCAGCAATACAGTTTTGACTTCTGAATTGTGACCCCCTGATGGGAATGAGAAATGTCTGTGTCCTGGTGACAACCATCAGGCCTGGCTTTGGCTTTGTTTAGCTCTCCAGGAATGGTGCAATCTCCTCCACCAATAAAGGGTTAAAGAGATCCTTTGAAGCCTAATGACTGGTGAGGGAGTTTGTGTTTTAGCAGCTGAAATCTGATGCCTTTTGTCAGTCTTCTGGCCACAGGTTTGGCTGGAGGGAGGGCGGTGGAGAGAGGTAGTGTCTTCCCCATGGATGGGTGTGTGCAGAGCAGCAGGTGTTTGTAGAGGGAGGCAGCAAGGCTCCACCTCTCCGCTGGGTCATCTGCTCTGGGAACCCTGGAGCCTGCTAATCTTCAGGAGACATGTGGCTCTAGGTGTGTTATGGCTCTGTGCTGGGGGATGTAAAACAAAGGCTCTTCGCTTGTCATGAAAGGTGAGCCCCTCTTATTTTTCATATTTATGACAGGGGTCTTGGGAGGGGGCATCTATAGACTAGAGGGTAAATCTACTACTTGCTACTGATAGAGCAGAGCTGCTCGGATCCCAGTTGTCCTGCTCCTGAGGGTCTGTAAGAAGTGCAGATTTTCTGATGGTGATGACCAGCAGGTCGACTGTTTTTCCAGTAGAACATTAGGCCTGAGTAGTTGAATGTATATGCTGTCTTATTGTTACAGGTTTAGTAAACTGCTCTTAATGGATTGATCCAGGAAATATATATAAAAAAGAATATATTGTGAATCTTATCTACATTGGTTTGTGCACAATAGTAGAGACACATCCGATAGGGTTGGACATGGCAGACCTATAATTGTGGTTTCATGAGACAGATGCGTAATGTATCCTGTATCAGGTCTGACATATTAACCCATTACAGGTTATCTCTAGCAGATAATACATTCTATTATAACATATTTATAGTCCAGCACAGTCCAAGGTATGTGATCGTCTTCTACCAAAATACTGAAGCCTTCAGGAGCCGATAGCCCAGCAGAGGAAACTATTATAGACATCAATGCAAAGGTGCAGGTACGTGGAAGGTCATGGGATTTTCCAGTCCTGGATGATGGATGGGTCTGTGGAGGAACACATCTGATCCTGGTCTATTTCAGTGGCTGTAAATTAGATGCAGGTGTAGTCTGGAGGGATACATGGTAGTTGTGTCCCATGGGTATCTAGGTGGAGTGTGCGGTTTCGTCTCTGCGCCAAAGTCATAATTAAGTATTAATGTTTGGCCAGATTGGGATCTAGGAAACCAGAGGATGGGCGCTGTATTCTTCAGCTTCATGCCTTCCAGCTGCTCATGTGTTTACCAACAAATGGCCGTGACCTGCCGGGTGCAGAGGTCCTGCCCTCTTATGTTGAGACAATGCTGGGGGTCCATGGGCTCTAAACATTGTGAAGCTGTCTGACATTTCTCTCCATAAAGTCTATGAAGGTTCTGTACAGAAAGTAACAGCGCTAATGCATTTGTGCTGTATGCCAACAAAGGATATTCTCTAAAGGTAAACATTTTACCATGTCACTGTCTATTCCACCCCTATGGTCACCATTGTCCGTGGGCTACTTGAGGATTTTGTTGTGGCCACCACATAGAGTTCTCTGTATAAAGAATAAGTGACTGATTTCCATTTTGGGCCCCCCTCTGTCCACCATTGGGTGATCCTGCACGTGTGACCCCCTCATTCTCCAGATGCCTCATTGAGTGTCCGTGAAAAGAAAGGGGAGGTGGAGGGAGGGCACATTAAGGAACAATGAGCAGATTGATCAGGTCAGCAGAAGTGTGTCTGATTTATGGCCTGGTCACATTGATAACAGAAGGTGGGGAGGATCTGCCTGCACAGCACAGATTAGACCATGATGCAATAGATTTGGGTTGTGTAGACCATCAAGATGCCACTCACTAGGTTACGCTTGTTACAGGAACTTGCCTTGATCTCTGATAAGTCAGTTGCATTGCAAAATATCCTCTTTGAAAAGTATAGATTGTAAGCCCTCACGGGCAGGGTCCTCTTCCAAATGTATCAGTCTGCCATCTGCCTTCATGTAATGTGTTTTGATCTTGTAATGTTCTTGTTTGTTACCCTTGTCGCCTGTACAGCGCTCTGGAATTAAGTGCGCTTTATAAATAAATAATAATAATAAGGGGTCACTGTGGCTCCTACCCTACATAGTGGTGTTAGAGAGCCATCATAGACCTCGGAATGAGAGGTTGGGTGGGAGGCAGATACCAAGTGATGACCTAAAATGAAGAAGTCCCCCCCCCCCCATGTCCCAGCCCCCCTCCTCTGCCTGCAGGGCACATCACAGATGCCAGAGACCCGCTGTGTGTCTGCTCTCCTGATCCTATTGTGGAGAAGTTAATTGGAATGTGTGTGACAGAGAGCTGAAGAGAACATAGCCCCCTCCTCCTCCTTACCCAGAGATAAGCAGCACAGCCCCCACCCTGTGTTATTTTCCCTTGCATGCCCTGGAGGCACCTAACCCTGCTGAGTGTCTCCCTCAGCCACCAAGCATTATGCATATTCTATCCAGCGAGAGCCATGAATTGTTCATGCACAGAAGTGTGTGAATCTTCCTCTGTGCAGGTGTGTGTGTCTGTGAGGGACTCTCCTTATTCTAAATGAGAAGGCAGCAGGGCTTTGTTATTGAAGCATCATGTCGCTGAGGGTGCTGGATGAGGAAGGGTTAAGCTCTGTGCAGACTCTGGGCTCATCAGCACCTCTGTGCTCCTGTGTGCCCTTGCTGCCCTGACAGGTATTGATCCACACAGATGTCGGTGGTGCAGTGCTGAACTTGTCGGGTGTTAACTCCTCGGTGTCATAAGGGAGGCAGGTAATTAGCAGCAGATGTCAGCAGCACTGTGTTGACATGTCTTATATTTTTACAGCACAGAGGTAGGGGAGAAGGTGGAGGAGGTTCAAAGGTCAGCCAATCAGTAGCAAAACCATCTATCTTGAAAGCCTCCATGGACAAGGTGCCCAGGCTTTACACAGTGATCTTATGATCAGAGTAGGGAATGATGGCGTTCACGGCTCATGTGGCGCTCTATGAGATGCTGCCGGCGGCCCACACTGCATGACAGATGTATTACAAACCATCAATGGCTGCACTAATGGCTTAATGTGCCCATCAGTGGTTTATAGTCGAAGCATGTGGGGGACACAGAACTCACCATCTGCAAATGGAAAGAGGCAAAGCTATTGTTCCCTGCTATCAGCCATTTCAGGCTGCAGGGAAGCTGACTCTAGAGTGGATGAATATTGCACTGTTATTTCAGGTCAGGGGAAGGCTGACCCTAGTACAGACCCAATACTCATCTATTGGCAAGCTGTTGTTTCCTGTTATCAGCCACATCAGACTGGACAGAATCTGGAATGAATTATAAGCTTCTTTTGCGTTCAGTCCTCTAAATGTGCTCTGGTCGCTGTGACCCTGCGCTGTGTGAGCCTGGTCATACTATTACAGGGCTTGTACTTTACGGTTTATTATTCCTCTTGGATCAAATATCCAGGTGACAGGAGGAACATAAAGATGTAAATTTGGTTTCACCTGCAGCTGAGTGCAGAGCTCCCAGAGGGGGAGGCGCAGGAGGCTCCCGCTGTGCGAATGATTACAATGGATTTCATCTATATCAGGACGATGATCATCCGCCTGGAAGTCGCTTCATTCTCACTACACCGCTGTTCAGTGAGGATTAGATGAGAGTGGAGGTGACCTGACCAGGCTTCATCATCACTTGGCGGTGTTATTTCTACTATGTGCTGCTTTACATGTTTTCCACCCAGAAATATTCTATTTCTGTCATTTATAAAGATTGTTTAGCTTTCATTTCACAGTGAGTACAGGACACTGATACCAAGATATCAAAGATGGGCACAGAGCGCCCCAACAATCGCTCTCACTACAGTATTAGATGCTGGTTGGGAGAGTTAGGCCTCAAGTCACCTCTACCGATTGTACTGCCTAAAGCTATTTTATAGCGGTGAAATCAGTGAAGATAAAATGTTGGAAATTAGCATACTGTGGCAATAATTGCCCATGGTAATGCCCATCAATCTGACCCTCTTCTTACTAACATGGAGAGTATTAGGGTACAAACACACACAAACCGTATACGCAGCGTATTTTCTGATACGCAGCAGATTAGATCTAAATAACTGAACACCGCATCAAATCTGCTGCAGATCTGCTGTGTATACGGTGTGTGTGTTTGTACCCTTAGATAGTAACATGTGACTACAGAATCAGATGACACATGCTTTGTTGGTAGTCTACCGCCATGGAAACGCATAGGTCTGCCTACAGCTGTATGCACATAATGGCGCATTTAGTTTTTTAGTATTATTTACATAGTTGCAATTTTTAAAACTTGAGCTACATAGGAGAAATTCTGGTTCATGGCCAGTGTCTAGCATCACCCCAGCACCGCCGCTGCCAGCACCACCACCTTTAGCCTGTCTGTCTTTGCAACTCTCCGCAAGGACAGGGTTATATGCAAACCTATATCTACTACAATATGAGCTTTCTGTCACAAAAACTGATTTTAAAGTGCCTCAATTTGCACTATATTTAGTACTGTGTGTCATGTATTAGCATTTAGTAAAAGTTTGGACAGATGGAGAATTGTTTGAATGTTATCAGCCTTTATACCATGCAGATCATCACTAACAATAATCCATCTATGTTGCCCTTTCATGCCCCTTAGTGTAACAGATGCATTTACCTGCCGGGCTTTAGGGATAAGTCAGTTGTTGGTATTCTATCACTATCGCCTTGTGTGATAAGTTTTGCTGCGGTCTGACATTGGTTGGTTCAGGCTCTATAATCCACACCTCACACAGAGGACATGAGACATGGTGTCAGCAGCTGGCCTGGCAGAAGAGAACATGCCAGAGGCACTTTACACAATGAGCGTCTTATATAGATCTCGCCGTCATGGCATCATCTGAGAGTCATATGCCGGGTGATAATGGGGAGGCAGACACAAAGCTTTAATAACTGCGGCTTCTGCCGAAGGATAAAAACCAATCCAGTCAGATCCAGAGCAACAAACACGTCTGCGATTAAAACTTCTGAATTATTCATTGTGGTATTTACTCTCTGCAGGCCTCAAATGATCCACTATTTCTGTACAATATATCCTGATAGCAGGTGATGTCATGGAAGGAAATTCGCAATTACAAGTCACACTGCATAAATGATCCTTTGGGATTTGTAGAGCAATGATGTCACTTATATATCTGTACCTGAACTATTAGTGACTATATCACCTAGACATGGGTATTTGTGTTTGGGCAGTCTAGTTTAATGCATATACCAAAGCTGCGCACTAACAGCTGTATGATACCTAACACTCCCATTAACGAATAAAAAACAAGACAATTTTATTAAATTAATCTTTATATTTTTTAGTTCCTTACCACTTTTCTTGCCGTCCTTGAATAGGATCATTGATGTTTATAGCCACAGGCTAAAATGTCATCTTGCCTAATCATCTTCTTAGTCTGGACAATCCTCTGTGAGCTAAATAGTCTGACCTGCAGACGGATGCATCTAGCTGCACTGATACATTGAAACAAACTAACAGGAGAGAGCAGTGCGCTGCTGTGGATAGCTACGCAGTCATATCCAATCTAGATAGTCTTCTCAACAAAGTCTCAGCTGTGAAATGTGCCTTGTATTATGTGGTTCCTCTTCTGGAGTTTTCATTTATTGACTGCAAGCTGAGATCTTGAAAATGGCAAGGAGCTCAAGCATAAAGTTTTAGGAAGTTACAGAAGCTTTGATAAGACAAGATTATACAAGATATCAAGCAGCATATGGCTCATCTCACTGTAATATGTAATCCTTTACCAAGGCCCACCACAAGGTCTATATCAATGATAGATATATCAATGATACCAGGCTTGGGCAGAGAGGATCAGCAGGAAGTCTTGTTGTATGAAAGGAAGATGACCCTGACTACTGTCCCTCTGGGGAGAGTATTAAAATGGTAATGAGAATGAGCAGTTAAACCCTTGTGGCATGTTTTATGGCAGGATTAGGAAGGAAGTTTGCACAAGTCCTGTTGACATCTGGATATCTTGTACATGTGGCCACAGACACAGTTTACAGCTTATTCAATAAAGTGGTCACTTTGCAACTTTGCATTTAACTTAAGAAGCCATAAAAAGGTCTCTTGCTTGTTCCAAGGCTCTCATTCACCAGATTTATCAATATCATGGCTAGAAGTGGCACTGTGTTCCCCGCATCAGCTGGTTTTGTTGAGAGGGATTTCTTGGCAGCATGGAAGCAGTGCTGACCATTCATATGGGTTCCCCGCTGTCACTGCCAATCTGCTTATTTCAGTCCAATGAAAGAATAATGGATTCCCTTCCATTAACAGCTGCCCCCTCACTCCCTGTGTATTCCCAATGGACTGACTCTCCGATGCATTGCTTTGCAGTTTGTGCCCCCCCCCCCCTTTCTCTTTTTGTGATCTTGGCACAGCTTGATGGGATTTGGCCCAGTGCTGCTGCTGGGTTGCGCACATAATATTCTTGTTTTCAGTGATGTGTTGCAGACCTTTCTGGTGCTGAAAGGGTGAGATTTTTGGCCTGTACAGAAATTTGTGCAGCATTGATGAAGAGTATTACATGCTGTCCTGGCAGTCCTGTGACTTGACCCCAAGCTCAAGCTGTGATGAACATTGCAGGGTATCATTAGTCAGGAGAGTGGAGCAGAATCAGGAGGTGGGTGGAGGCAGAGGAGGGAATTGGTGCTTGAACTGGGACCCGACAGGAAAAAAAACCCTTGAAACTATTAGCTTGTAATTACAGAGAAGGGAGGTAGTGGGCCTGAGGTCTGGTGTCAGAGGAGCTGCGGATGAAAGGAGACAGTAATTACTAAATCGGCAGGAGGCAGGCAGAGTGCTGATTAGTGATTGCTTCTAGAGGGGAGAATGGTAGAAGCGGAGAGGTGCAGTTTCTACTCTGAACAGGCCATGGCTGCCTATGTACATGTATACTTTATCATTAGTGTGCCGCTGCTAATTAGCAATGCATTGCTGAGCCGCCCGCTGAAGTGGGCCATTCATGGCATACTCAGCAAAACCAGCCCTGAGCGCTCCCCCCCGTCTCTGTGTGTGTGTTGGGTTGTGATGCTGATGAGGGTTGGCAGGATGGGGATGTAGTACACAGTCTGGCATCAAAAAATAGAGAGGATGCTTCAGTTTCAGCTCCCAGAGGTGTTAAATATGGATCCATACATTCCGAAAAGAATGTCTCTGCTATGGTATAATGTGTGTACGGCTGTGTCCACACATCTGCAGTTCTGCGTTTCTTTGTTTACACTATTATAGCCTAATTGATTATATGGGCTATATACTTATTGTTGTTTTAGCTGTGTGATTAACATCACTGGGCATTTTCTTGTCATAAATGATAAGAATAAATCTTTCAATTCAAACAGTTCTCTCTCCCGTCCGCTCCATACAGTGGGCAGTGAAAATCCATTATACCTGACCCCTATCTCCCCTGACATCATCTGTCAGTGGAGAGTCGGAAGGCTCCCATATACCTTATATTGTTGGCCAAACTGTGTGGGGCCTTAAGCCTGGTAATGCCAATCAAATTGTAAAGCCCAAAGAAATGAATTAGACAAAATTGCAGAGCCCACATAATCAATTAGGCAGAAAAGCAACAAAACTCCAAATGCGTGGACACAGCCAAAGGCTGCATTCACACGTAAAATATGGGCCCTCCGGACGGGGAAGGCCTGTAATGGAGTATTTCCCCGCCCGGCATGATGCATCAGTATCATGCTGGCAGTGGGGAAACTCTTTGAATCTTTATGGCACTGTAGTGACAGAGCTGCAGAGATTCAAAGAGTTTCCCCGCTCCCGGCATAGTGTATCAATATCATGCCAGGAGCAGGAAAACATTCCATGACAGGGCTTCCCTGTCTACAGGGTCCGTAATGTACGGGACGTGTTAATGCACCCTAAGGCTATGTTCACACATGCAGAGGAACGCATGCAGTTTCATGTTTATTGTTGAGCGCGTGGGCATGTAGTTTAGGCTGCATGCGATGACTGGGATTGCTCTATTAGGCTATGACCCCACACAGTATTTTTGCTCAGTATTTTGCAACCAAACCGGGAGTGGATTGAAAACGCAGAAAGGCTATGTTCGCACGCTGTTGAAATTTAGTGGATGGCCATAATTTAATGGCAAATAACGGCCGTTATTTCCAAACAATGCCTGTTGCCACAGATTCCACACAGTTGCCTGGGCAAGAAGAAATTCTTCATGGGGAAAAAAAAACTTGTATGCTGTATCCAGTTTGATACCTGCCCACTAAATGCTTCTGTTGCTGGTTTTCTACCATTGCAGGATTGGGTTGTATTTAGTCAAGGCAAGAGACACTGTAACAAACAGGCCTGTATAATCCAATGCCACTCATCTAGGTAGTGGGACTGCACAGGGTCTATAAGCTGGGTCCACATGTGGTATCCTGGTATTTTTACCCAAAACACACAAAAAGGGGCATATCTTCCTATTATAGGTCTTCTCTTCATTTCACTTCAGTTTTTGGCTAAAAATACTGACAAAAATTATGCATGTCTTAGTCAGCAAGGATGCCCATTCTCTTTGGTCTTATAGAAAGATCTGACCTGTCAATCATCCATAATATTAGAATCCCCTGTCTAATATTGTGTAAATTCACATCATGCAGCCAAACAGCTCAGGTCCATGGAGGCATGGACTCCTTAGGTCCTCTGATGGTGTCCTGTGTTGCAAGGTTAGGGCCTCAAAGGATTGCACATTGCAAATAAGGGAACACTGCATTAGCCTAGATTGACATATTCAGTAGTTTATTCAGGACTGTTTATAATGTCTGCAATCATGCAGTCTTTGTCTGAATCTGCAAAAAATGTATGCGTATTGCATCCGTAATCTGCATTTTTTTTTTGCGGATTAGCAAAGAAGGGTAAAGTCATAGCTAAATAAGTAGGAATGGTTTAAAATAATTATCCATATTTTTTATGGATTTTTAGACATTATGGACATTGTATCTGCAAAAATTAGACATTCCCGTAGACTTCTATGGGACATTCTGTGCTGCAAATATGGTCAGTACCAGAGCTTGTCAGATGACCGCTTGCCTGTAATTTTTATGTTATGGCTGATCAGTTTATGTGGAACATTCCTTGAAAGGACTTCTATCCATAGTTTTTATTGTCTTCAATCCATCAGAATAGGGGAAGTATTTCATATCTGGGCATTTATTATCCTCACCCAGTTACACCCAAAACCATTTTTCTTCATTTTGGATGACAATGACCTGTAAGCCCAGCAGCTGCCATACATGTCTTAGCGCTACTGCTAGGTGACAGCTTGAGGGAGGGCTTTTCACTGTTATGCTTGCATGTTATATTGATGGATCTGCCTCTTTAATAAACTCCAGCTCACTCATGTCTTCCTCTTATCTCCATCCTCCCCTCTAATGAGGCAGCTCAGAATTTCCCGTCCTCACTCCCTTTCGCTAATCTCTGCTTAGTTGTTGCTTCTTCGTGTTCATAATCCTGTAGAGCCACTTTGTGTGTCAGCAGTGTCCCCTGCTGGCTAGTCAGGAATTTACAGCTGTTTGGCGGCAATATGCACCTGTCGCATTATTGTAATCTATCCACTTTTAGGGGCTGAATCTCAGGTGAGATAAGTTAAATCATTGCTGTCACCTCAGAGGTCTTAAGCCTTGAGGGTGGGTTCACACACGACGGATCCGCAGCGGATCCTTTTTTTTTTCACAATTTCACTCATTTTTATTGAAGTTTTAAATCGCTGCAGATCCTTAACTGTTTTCAATGAGTTTCCATACTGTAAAAGGCAGCCCCCTTAACCCTCCGTGGCCCGGTGCATACATTACTGGGTCCGCACTCCGGCTTGTGCTGCAGTGCACTGATTGGCAGAGTGCGGGGTTAAGGGGGCTGACTTTAACACTCAGTGGGATGACAATCCCGCGGTGAGTATGGAATCTCATTAAAAATGATAGTTAAGGATTCGCAGCGGATTTTGCTGCAAATTTGCAACGTGAAATCCACTGCTGATCCGTTGTGTGAACCCACCCTTAGGGTGCGTTCACACATACAGGATCCGCAGCAGATTTGATGGTGTAAATTTGATGCTGTGTTCAGTTATTTAGATCAAATCTGCTGCGGATCCGCTGCGATACGGTGTGTGTGAAGATACCCTAAAGAGGTATTGTGCTCTAGCTTCTGTGTTATGAATACAGCTGCTTGGTACGGCACCCTGCAAGAATGTCAAGCTATAGACAATGACAGTACAGAGTATCGCTGCAGAACTTGCAGCGTGAAACCGCTGTGGAACTCTGTACGTGTGAATGTACCCTAAACTTGCACCATTCACCTTCCTATGGGTCTCTACAGAGCTGCACGAGGGCTTATTTTTTGGGACATTTTGTATCTTTTATTTTATAGTTTATATATAATTTTTTTCTTTAATGTAGTTTATCATTTTGTGTTATCAGAGCTATAGTCAAACTATACTTTCTTTATATCCTTGCTGTATCCACATCCGTGTGAAAAAAACTGCATTAAAAACTATAATATGGCTGAAAAAATGTGTGTGAAACCAGAAATATTGGGCATAGTACAGGGTAGATTCCTCTACTACATACAGAGGAAGAGATCAGGAAGACTGGCAGGCTGGATCTAGCTCCAGGACAGATGAATGTGTGGCATTCAATAATTTGATATTAAACCTTCTTTGTAACTGAAGCTACATTTTAAGTGATATGTTAAAGCATGTACTCTGACCTGACTGACGTGTAATCCATTCTGCCGCTGGAAGTTTGGGTATCCATGGATATGACCACGCCTGGTTATTTTTTTTTGTAAAATAAATTCTGCAAGCAATATCTTAACAACAAGTGGGGGTAAGTGCCCAAACAGCAGTCTGACGTCTAGAGCCATCTTTAGACACCGAGCCCTGGTAAAAGAATTGACTTGTACTTCTGGTATCATGAGCCCCAGAACATTTAGCATGTAAGAGGGCTTAGACTATTTTGGTGTTTGTTTTCATTTGCTTATGTGTATGATATGCTATATTATAGGACAGAATGCAGGCTGTGAGATAGAGGCCTATGATCCAAGGATGACTTTTTGGTATGATTTCTAATAGTAAGAATACTGCCAGCTCTGAAGGAGAACACTGTAGGATTCTGTGACTGCTTTTTTTCTGCTGCATATTACATAGCAGAGCGATTTTTGCATGGATGATTTGCCATGACAAGTGCACCTGGGCCACTGTCATTGGAAGATTAATGTTGTTACAAAGCTCTGCGTTATCTGGAAACAAGTTTGGGGGGGGGCGGGGGCTGATGAACCTCATCTGTTCTCTTGAGACCATGACTTGTAGTGTGCAGTACAGGCAATGCAAAAAAACTCAATATCTGGTAGGCAAGACCTGCACAGGATGCCATGGCTGACAGAGCGTCACGGTAATTATGTCGGTGCCTTGTCAGCGGGCTCCAGAAGTGACTCCTGCTCTCATTATTTTTTTGTTTATCTACTTCTCTGGGTCCATGTGGAATACAAAGAATAATGGGGCTTACATCACTGCAATATTTTGGTGCATATTGGCCCTCAATGAACGTTACCTTTTATTTCTAGGATAAAGGGAATGTTGTTTTGTAATGCTCCTGGTGGGTGCATGTCTGCCCCTGCCACCCTTTAGTGGTTGGTTTCTCATGTGGCGGTATCAGAAACACATATGGAAGAGACTCCTTGGAGCTTCCATTCTAAAGAAAATGATGTTTTACATGCAAGCATCATGGAGAAGTGGAGAAGACAGCCTGTCTGTCTGTCCTGTCACTGTATGTATGGTCCAAAATCCATAAATTAGTGTAAACCCAACAGTACTTGGTTTCCATTAGTAGTTGGGGTCTTCTCTGGAGATATAAAGCTGATCATGGCTTGAGGTAATGGTTGGCACACTTTAGGTAGTTGATACTTTGGACAAGGTGTTTTTGCTCTGGAGTAAATAGTAAATAGGATGTCCATCCAATGAGTATTTATATAGGGTAATGGATTAGACATTGTAAACCTGGAACTACATTTACCTGCATAGCTACTGTTTGTGTCTTCAGATGTGCAGAGAAGTCAGGGAAGCCTCTTGTATTAGTTATGTGGAATCTTCCTCCTTTCTGCCATATATCTCCTTCCTCTCCAGAGGAAAGCTGGGAGGACGCAGTGGGGTCAAACGCCCCCTGATCAGTGCTTTGAATAGACTCCTCTGCTGTGAGTCTCATGACAAAACGGTCACTGTTATCTGCAGGCAGCCTGGCTGGGGGAGATGGGGCCAGCCCATGTGACGCTGGTGGCAGCTGTTACAGGCTGAGTATCAGCTTGTTTTCACAAGGCAAGTGTGGTGTTGCTTTGTTAGATAAGCCTGGGACGCTGGTGGAGGATAATGCTGTGTCCTGGAGCCTTTATGTGGAGAGTGTGCTATTTAGTCCATCGACTCAGCAGAATTTAAGCTAAAAAAGAACAGAAGACAGAAGCTTCATGACAGACAACCTCTGCTGTGCTCCATAGTAAGCTGCTTTTTTCATTGCTCATATTCAGGATGGTTATGTTAAGGTGATGGTGGCGACAGCCTATGTTTTGCTTTACATCCCTTTGTCTATCTCATAGCCTCACTCTTGCTGTGGCGCTTTCTCTTGTGGCATGGCATCCATACATCGTCTCACTTTCTCTGAGTTCCCTTCTCCTCCTTTTCAGTTTTATTGTTCTTACTTGTGTCTTCCAGTTGCTGGTCTCTGCCCCTGGTGTGGGGTCGCTGGTGCTGTATGCCCCCTCATTTACCCCGGTGCTTTCTCTTCCTCTCCATTATTCTCTACTGATATTCTCAGTACAGATCTCTTTTTTTTTTTTCTTTTTTTTTTGATTCAATGTTGATACAGACACGAGGGCTTCTGATCTACACACATCAGGTCTAGCCAAGCATGCAGTTGGCAGGCAGTTTAGCCTCTGGGAAATTCTTGCTCCTTCCTCTTTGTTGCATGCCTTTCAGTGACTAGATGGATCTTTTAAGCTGGAAGACCCAGCCGCCTCTCATTTCCCTTGTTACTGCTGTGAGGATCAGACTTTAATGCTGCTTCTGTGCACTGGATATGTGAATGCCCTGTGGTTCTCGGTGAAGGCGTCTGCTGGCTTCTGTGCTGTATGTACTTGTGTATTTTTTTTCTTTTTATCTCATATCTGTAATCTGATGAGGAAATGTTTTTATTTTTTTTCTGCTCATTGTGAAATGGAATGGTAATGAGGCTCAGGCAAGAGTTGACCATATTTTACCCCAGATATTTAATGTCTTCCTTAGAATGGTTTACACCGTGATTTATATGCTTTTTGGCCAGGATTTTCTAAAATTAGTATTACATGGTGCAGACATAAGTAGCATTAATGGTAATGCATGGCCTATATGTGACCAGATGAAGAATTGCTTGTTCTGTGGTCTTGTCTGATTTGACATGGGTCAGTGAATTTTCTTGTGCTAAAACACAAACCTGAAAAAATAATTGGGCCTTTTATTGTGTAGATTGATTTACCTGAAGAATCTTTACAGAATTACTTAGGGAAAAAGTTTTTCGGCCTTGACTTTGTGATCTGAAGTCACGTCGTCTAGTAACTGATTTGCCAGCACTATTCTCTAGCATTGCAGTGGCCAGTAAATGTACATTTGGTTACACTGTACTTATGGTTTGCAAGATCAGTTATGATGCCTCCCTCCCCCCCCTCCTTAAAAAAAAGTTGGGTAAACTTCTTATTGATACTACTGGATCACAGGCCTTGAAGAGGTCTGATATACTATATTGTGATAATTACTGTGCTGTGCAAAAATGTTATATAGGTTTGTAAATGACTACTGTTTAAAAACCTCAAGTCTTCTAGTACTTATCAGCTGCTGTATGTCCTACAGGAAATTATATATTCTTTTCAGTCTGACACAGTGCTCTCTGCTGCCACTTCTGTCTGTGTCAGGAACTGTCCGGAGAATTAGCGAATCCATATAGAAAACTACTCTGGACGGTTCCTGTCACATACAGAGGTGGCAGCAAAGGACACTGTGTCAGACTGAAATGAATACACCACCTCCTGCAGGACATTCAGCAGCTAATAAGTTCTGTAAGGCATTAGATTTTTAAGTAACCATCATTTTCAAATCTGTGTAACTTTCTGCCCTCACTTCATTTGGCCCTTTTTGTTTTTTTATTTTACCAGCCATTGTCCTGATCTCATTGCTACCTCTCCTTGCAGTTCTGTCAGCATCTCTGCCAGCACTGCTCTGTGTTGTACTTCCTGCTTTCATTATCACAATCCAGAAGACATATTGCAGTCTATCCTGAGCACTTTGGCCCAGATTTATCAAAGGATGTAAAACAGAAGCTAGTATATACTGCCCATAGAAGCAGATCCCAGGCCGGCTTTCCTTTTGCCGTAGCAAAAAGCCGAGCTGCGATTGGTTGCTGTGGGCAGTTTACACCAGGTTCTGTTTTACACATTGGCTCCTTGGCTCAGACTTTTTACAATTTTTAGCAGGTAAAAAGCCTGTATAGCGCATACACTGACATAGATGAGTGTAGATAAATGCAACATACAAAACTAGGATCTCCGTGACTAAAAGAATGCTTAAATTAGAAGATAAACTGTGTGTTATGTGACTAAGCAGACGCTGACTGACTTGCAGCTGCAGGAAACTAGGGATTGTACAGTTTGTTGACTATACGCTTCGCAGAAAAGTCAGATGGGAGGGATCCTAATTGGGAATTGTAGTGTGAATGCTAGACTAATGGGGTGTGATTGGGATATTCAAAACCACATCCACTTAAACATGATTCATGCCCCTTCAGCCTCATAACTTACCTGAGCCAAGCATTCACCCCCATTAAAGAAAAAAAAAAAAAGTTTCTATCCTATCCTGAGAGTCAAGAAAACAGTCAAATCAGTATACCTTCTTGGACTGACCACACGTCCTCTTTTGACCCAAACCAGACCCATCTGTAACTTTACTTGGGAGAGATTCTGTCTGGTCCCAAGTCATGGTTTAAGGCTGTTTTGGGGTCAAACATTTCTTTGAAGAGATGCTACTTCCAATAGGTGACAGTGAGGAGCCGTGTCTTCTTTCTGAAGGAAAGCTACATTTGATATTTTTTCCCCCATGGAGCATTGCACAGCTAATAAGATTCTATGTGCCAGCTTAGTGGTCTAGTCAAGAAGACACTACCCCTTTAGCCCTAGGTACTGAACAGCACTGACTACTGACCCCTAATGGCTGGAAACTTTAGAAACATTTTTTAGATGTGAGTGTATGTGCACACTGAGTAATTTTGATAGAAACTCAGTCATGGAATTCTCAGCTCGCTCCCACTCGCGGACTGCGGTGGGAGCACACGTCTCCGCCCGTGTCATAGACTTCATTCTATGCACGGGCGGATTCTGTCATCCATCCAAAGAATGATCAAGTTCATTCTTTGGACGGATGAAAGTATCCGCCCGTGCATTGGAGTCTATGACACGGGCAGAGACACGCACGCCCACCGCAGTCCGCGAGCGGGAGCGAGCTGAGAATTCCGCAACTGAGTTTCTGTCAAATTTACTCATACCCTAAGCGAGCAAAATGTTTAAAAACAGTTGACATCTCTTGTGAGCAGATCTGATGAGCACAACTTGTATGAAATGTTAGTGTCCATTTTACACTAAAATGATTATACTTGATCACTGTTCCCTAATTTCAGTCTGTGCTGGACCATTAGTGATTTGTTCTCAGTGTATTAGATAAAACTGGTAAGGTGTATAAACATGGCAGACTTGCTGCATACATTTATGACACCGTTTCATTAATAGGGCTCATAGGAATGTATACAGATAGACAGGAGGTTATGATAGAAGCAGAGATGTACTTACAGCCCACTACTAAGGTTCTGTCTGGGAGTAGATAGTGGTTGAGACAACGTGCTGTGATAACATTTGGCCCAGGTTCTAATTTCTCGCCCGTGAAATAGATCATTTATCAATCAGCAGAGAAGCATCATGTCTAGAAGAAAAAAACAGTAATGCCATAATGCTGGGCTTGATATACATCAGGGGACAGCCAGTGGCCCCAAAAATTGCTGGTGCTTAACCTGTTGGGTTCTGTACTATTAATGTTAATGGAAGTTCTCATTTTGGCACTATTATGAGCAAAAAAGTAATAGGTCCTAATTCTGCCATAACCAGAATAAAATAACAGGCAACTAGAGTGGATCATTCACCGCTTTCACAGTACAGACTTACCTGTTCTTGTAGCATCTCCAAGATGGTAGACTAGCAGTAATGACTTCCGTGAAATGTAGGTGGTCCTTCCGTTAGGATTGTATAGTCAACCACTGTAATGTGTATTTTCATTTTATTTTTCCTTCTCAATCATTTATTCTGTTTAGCTTTATGTCCCATTTTTATTTTCCTTATTCCAGGCATGAACCATGAGCCAAAGTCACCTTCCATAGGAATGCTTTCTACAGCCACCCGGACCACGGCCACTGTCAGCCCCCTCACTCCCTCCCCTCTCAATGGCTCCCTGGTACCCAATGGCAGCCCGGCGGCCAGCAGCGCGCTATCAGTCCAGTCCGCACCCTCCTCCAGCTTTGCTGCAGCGCTGCGTAAACTTGCAAAACAGGCAGAGGAGCCAAGAGGTAAGATTTAATGCTTGGAACCTGTGTCTTGTGCATGTCTACAATCCCAGATCACCACAGCATGCCATCTAGGTGAAAACTCCTTTCTTCCCCACCAGTTAAAGCCATCCTCTAAAAAGTTCTGATATAGCAGTTTCCCCTCCAAATGTGGTCTCATAAGGCAGTGTCCCCTACAAATGTAATCTGATAAGGCAGTGTCCCCTCCAAATATGGTCCGATATGGCAGTGCCCCCTTCAAACGTGGTCCGATATGGCAGTGTCCCCTCCAAATATGGTCCGATATGGCAGTGTCCCCTTCAAATGTGGTCCGATAAGGCAGTGTCTGGTCCAATATGGCAGTATCGAGGCCAGTTTTTGAAAATAGAGCTATTTGTTAGGGATAATAGATGATAACTTGTGGCGTTTATATATGGCCCATGTAGAGTGTAATAAAGTAAAAATGTGGCTGCCCTGTCGCAGCTTGTGGTACAGATTACCTGTTGACTAACTTTGCTCCCAGCATATAAAGACAGTGGACTAATCTGCTTTAGACAGCCATAGGCTAGAGACCACTGTCTGATATCCAGTGATGTTTTGCTGCTTGGATATCTTATTGGTAGAGTATTTGGAGTATTGCAGATCCCCTCCTCTTTCTATTAAAAAGATGTTCTATTCTGATATAGACAGGTCCCAGTTTCCTGCGGAGAAAAGTTGTCTTGTTCTCTAGGGGGGATTTTATCTGCAGACACTTTGACTTGCTGAACTCTATAAATGCATCATGTCATCCCCCTGTTATAGTCTGTGTCCAGCCATGAAATGTTCAGTTCTCACATCACAGCGAGCTACCAATAACCCTATCCTGTAATCTATAGCACGATGTAACTAAAGCATTGAGAGAATCCACAAGGTGCTTCGTTGTAGCCTAGAATTAGGCAGACCGTGCTCTGGTCTTGATCCCCCTCCTCTGCATTTTTGTTATCAGCCATTGCTGGTTGTAGTGACAGGTAACGTAGAAACCTCGCTGACCCCCATGATCTCTACTTTTTCACATGTCCTATGCTGAGAACCTTGAGACCTTAACCTCTATATAGCAGCTGCTTCTCATAATGCTGCAGTAATTTTACCAGATCCAGACTGTGGGGTTTGTGACCCTTTAGATCAGGGGTGTCAAACTCTAATACACAGTGGGCCAAAATTCAAAAATTGGACAAAGTCGCGGGCCAACCCTGATAATTATTAAAGCGCGAATGCCGCGGTGTTGGCACTGTCAGAGGTGTGAGTCTCCCAGCCCCGTGTCATAAATGTTATGACATGATAAATTGCTATGACATGATTAAAACCCAAACCCATATAATAGCCAATCCCCCAAAAATTGCTCCACATATTAGCCAGCCCTTCCAATAGTGCCCAAATAGTAGCCAGCCCCCCAAGTTTCCCATATAGTAGCCAGCCCTCCCCAATAGTTTCTTTTATAGTAGCCAACCCTCCCCCATAGTCTCTTATATAGTAGCCAGCCCTCCCCAATAGTTTTTTATAGTAGCCAGCCCTCCCCCATAGTCTCTTATATAGTAGCCAGCCCTCCCCCATAGTCTCTTATATAGTAGCCAGACCTCCCCAATAGTCTTTTATAGTAGCCAGCCCTCCCCCATAGTCTCTTATATAGTAGCCAGCCCTCCCCAATAGTCTTTTATAGTAGCCAGCCCTCCCCCATAGTCTCTTTTATAGTAGCCAGCCCTCCCCAGCAGTCTCATATAGTAGCCAGCCCTCCCCAATAGTCTCATATAGTAGCCAGTCCTCCCACATAGTCTCTTATATAGTAGCCAGCCCTCCCCCATAGTCTCTTTTATAGTAGCCAGCCCTCCCCAATAGTCTCATATAGTAGCCAGTCCTCCCACATAGTCTCTTATATAGTAGCCATGGCGGGCCAGATGTAATTAAAACTATGAATTGCATGGCGGGCCAAAAATAATGGCACCATGGGCCAGAGTTTGACACGACTGCTTTAGATGTATTGTAACAAATAATTACTAAGGAGCCTATTACACCAACAGATTATCTGACAATTTTTTTTCAAGCCAAAGCCAGGAATGGATTTGAAAAGAGGAAACATCTCAGTCTTCCCTTTATGACCTGTTCTGTTTGTAGTCCATTCCTGGCTTTGGCTCAAAAAAATCTGTCAGATAATCTGTTGGTGTAATAGGGCCCTAAATTGTTGCCTAATATGACCCTTACAACTTAGATGGCTAATGCTACGTTTACACGGAACGATAATTCGCCCGATCGTACGATTAACGATGTCGGAGTAACGATCAGCGTTTAAACTGTACGATATATTGTACGGAAATTCGTTTTGCGATCGCTTAAGCCTATCTCACACATTGGTTAAACCGGCGAATGACTGTTCACATGGAACGATCTACGAATTTTTTGCGAACGACCAACGACTATTTGAGAACCTGTTGAAAAATCAATCGTTGATTGTTCGCTGCGTTTACACGTACGATTATCGTTAGAATTCGACTGTTATCGTGCAAATTCGCACGATAATCGTTCTGTGTAAACGTAGCATAATTGTCCCAAATACACAAATTAAATGAAGGAACCAATTGTTTTTGGACTGTAGGTGTATTTAGTGCATTTCATTGACTGTATAGAAGGTAGGATTGTCCCCCGGGCTCTTATGCCCCTGCACCTCCACTCTCCAGGGTGGGTGACACAACTCCCTGTAATGACAGCCTATTTTCCAGTGAAGAAGGGGAATTTAACAGCAGCAAATTAATTTCATAATTAAGGTAGAAATTACCGGTCGTTTGCAGAGTACATTAATCTCATAAGTGGCCCATTTAGTGTGATATGAGCAGTGCTAGGCTGGGTGATGTGAGAGCACAAGGAGGGAGGAAGGAGGGGGCGCAGCAAGATCCTATGTAATTCTGCAGCTGGCACCGGTTCTGGGCTTCCATGTTCTGCTGATCTGGAGGCTCTGCATCGCTGATACACAGCTACCTTGTAAATCTGCTGCTTCAGGATCTTGCATTAGGAGCTTTTCTCCCTAGCTCTCTGCACGTCTCTTTATCCCGTGGTGTACAGATATTTATAACGCCAAACAATATATACCTCAACCTAAGGGTAAATACTTGTATCCATCAGAAGCAAATGTATCGAAACTAGTGAAGGTTATGCAAATATGTATCTAGTTGTAAATGTGTGGTGGATTTCCTACATTGTCCTTTCCCGTTTAATAGCAGAAACTTTGTATATAGCAGTGTAACCCAAAGTGTGCAAAGACACAAGGCTAGAAATAGAAGTTGTCCCCAGTTCCAGCTTAGTATTTGTGGATCATGATTTTGGGTCATGAAGTTTCCTGCATAATTTGGGCTTGTACCCTATGGTTGTATATGGAACTCTGTCCTTTGTTTGATAACTGAGCTGCTGGTTGTGTTCAGCATTTTATGGCACTAATCTCGTTGCAGTTCATGTAATAAGTAGAGTTGAGCAAACCTGTCAAAACTTTAGCTGAACCGATCGTTCTGCATTTGATTCCCCACAGCTGCAGAAGTTGGATGCTGCCCTAGGGCTGCCAGGAAAACATGGATACACTCAGTGGCTGTATCCATGTCTTTTAGGACTCCCTAGAGCTTCTGCAGCTGTGAGGAATTAAAGACAGAGTGTTGGAGTTTGGCTATCATTGCCAAACCTGAACATTTTGACAGGTTTGCTCAACACTAGTAATGAGTAAGTGCTTCAACCTTTACATATGGAGGATGTGGAGAGGCTGGGGTGGGGGAGGTGAATACATGGGAGGATGAGCAGTCTCCCTGGTGCCTTGGCTAAGCAGGAGGTATCCATCGTGCTCTGACATGGCAGCTTGGTCTTTCCCATGTATTGTCTGTTGTCTGGAGTGATGTTAATGGACTTTTGTCACCTTTTCGCTTTGTAAACCTTGTAATCTCTGTTATCAGTCTGGGACCTTGTGTGGTTCAGCTCTTGGATGATGTATATGTCCTAAGCATCTAGATATGTTATTATACAGTGTATTAACCTGTGAGAACGAGTGGCAGATGTAATGCTGCCTCCTCCTTGATGGAAGGAAACTGGGCAGAACAAAGGATTGTGTTTTACGTCTCCCATCTTGCAATTTATATAGTAGTATATGGCGGACATAATACACTCTGAAAAATCAATGCTCCCATTTTCTGTATAGTGTCTGTAGGGTCTGGTCACCAATTCATGCTGAAGCAGGAAGCGGAGCACTATTGCAATAGAGAATCCTGCAAATACTGCAGCAGAACCTTGTGGTATTTCCCTGTTAAGAAGCCGTTCTTTGGAAGAACTACCATGCACCATGTGAACATGCCCTAAGGGTGGTTTCTCACACAGCATTGTTTTGATAAATGCCATTGCGGGTTGTGATGCATTTTTTGTTACAAATCCAGCAAGACATATTTCACCCATTCTTTCAAAATCCACTACTGGCTTTACTTCTAAAAAAATTGCATCAAAAGCTGCAGTGGTATTCCGCGTGCCCCCCCCCCCCCCCAAAAAAAAAAAAATGCTGCGTGAGTGTAATCTAGAATTGCCTTATCAGTTTCAGTCAACCACACGCTCTGTATAAACCAGACAGTGTTTGCAACTGCCAAGTGTGAATGGGAACTTTAGCAGTTGTAAACATAAGCTTAAGAGTATCCTTACAGGGCTTATAACCACATGGTTTTGTGACATGTCACTGTCAGAATCCCCGCTCCCACTGACTTCATTAACTTCAGGACTGTGCTCTGAGAGAACTGCAGCACAGCTCTTTACATAGGCACACAATTTCCTTGTGTGAACATACCCTAAGGGTACAAACACACACTGTTTATACAATGCGTATTTACTGCTGCGATACGCAGCAGATTAGATCTAAATAACTGAACACAGTATCAAATCTGCGTATCTGCTGTGTGTGTTTGTACCCTAAGGCACATTTCCTCTAGCAGTAAGATCCACAATCTGCAGCAGTTCCACCATGTGTGAACATGACCTTACGGGGAGGGCTGAGATGTCATCACATCAATGGTGTGTTTCTATGTTGTCTTTTCATGTCTGTAAGTTCTAAACTCCATTTCTACAACTGTGTCCGACGAAGATACAAGTGGTTTCACATTCAGTGTGTCATAGCGTTGTGTATTCTGTCAGCCAATATACCATTCTGTTTTCGGATTGGTAACTTTAGGAAACATTATTTGGCTAAGTTTTTAAATACTGCATATTGGGAGCATGACCTGAACAAGTGCCCAGGAAATCGGGAATTGTAACTTTGTTACAGAAGAGAAAAGTTACATAGAACAACCCTTTGTGCTCCTTCTGGAGCCTTTGAATAACCCATTTGTCCTATTCCCGCAGACACCAAAAACTCATCCTTTGTTTTTTCTCTGGCAGCCTTTTTGTGTAGATTTGTTCTTCCTATATTGGTAAATAGAGACTTTTGATAACCTTTCAGACATAATAATCTGTACGAAAGTTTTTCTTTTTCTCTCTTCTGTGGCATTGTATATCTTGAAGTGTCTGTAGACATAAAAATACAATAGAGAACTATAGCGATAATAGTTAGCCCGCAATATCCCAGCCACAAAATACAGCCTTTAGGGTATATTCACACGAACGGGCTCACAGCGAGATTCTCACTGCGAGCCCGGCAGGTCCTGGCAGTTCCCATACACTACATACTTGCTGCGGTCTAAACGACCGCAGCGAGTATGTAATTCTACCGCCCTTAACCCCTTCTGCTCCCGCCCGGCTCCCCCGCTGTAAGCATACATTACCTGTCCTCGCTGCACGGGTCCGGCGTCCTGCTCTCCCGCCCGGCCAAACAGTGGCTGCGGCTGGGCAACACACTAATTGGCCGGACAGGAGAGCAGGACGCCGGACCCGTGCAGCAAGGACAGGTAATGTATGCTTACAGCGGGGGAGCCGGGCGGGAGCAGAAGGGGTTAAGGGCGGCAGAATTACATACTCGCTGCGGTCGTTTAGACCGCAGCAAGTATGTAGTGTATGGGAACTGCCAGGACCTGCCGGGCTCGCCCGTGTGAATATACCCTTAAAATCTAAAATCTTTTCTATCAAATCAACAGGTTTCAGAAAGTTAAACAGATTTGTACTTTTTTTCAATTAAAAAATCAAATCTCAAGTTTTCCCATACTTATCAGCTACTATGTGTCTTGCAGAAAATGGTGTTTTGTCTTTTCAGTCTGACACAGTGCTCTCTGCTGACATCTCTGGCCGAGATAGGAACTGTCCAGAGCTGCAGCAAATCCCCATAGGAAACCTCTCCTGCTCTGGACACTTTCTGTCTCGGCCAGAGATGTCAGCAGAGAGCACTGTGTCAGACTGGAAATAAAACATTTCCTGCAGGACATAAAGCAGCTAATAAGTATGGGAAGACTTGAGATTTTTTTTAATAGAAGTAAACTACAGATTTATATTGCTTTCTGACACCAGTTGATGTAAAAGAAAGTTTTTTTGCTGGACAACCCCTTTAAAAATCATGTTTCCTAGAACTGTTGAAAAAAAATCTCTTATCATGATGTCTGTTTTACACACCTATTCACATTACAATGCTGAGTGTACAGTAAAGAATGAAGGAAATGTTTCCAAACTATATAATTATATATTGGATTAAGATCCCCTTCTTGTTCTACGTCACATTTTTCTTTTGGTTACACAGTCGAGGTTCTCCTCCCGTGTCGGGTTTGGATGGACCGGTTGCAGAGTTGTTAATTGCACACCTTTACCAGGTTGGACAGATAGAATGGCATCATGAAGTGGCAAGCAGGGGGGCAGACAATAGAGGTGACATCGCCACGCTAGGACTTATCAACTCTAATCCCAATTCATTTTATTGAGCGAGTCCTCTTTGAATGCCAGCAGTTAATTACAATGATCACACTGTCTCCCTGTTTAAAGCTGCACAGCAGATCTGGAGGCTGTAATGCTTGGAGCTGTGGTGCCGTTAATTGCCTGACTTGTTGGGAAGCTATTGATTGTGAACAGTCGGGGACAGCTCCCTAGCTCAGAAAGGATTACATTCCTAATTGTTCCTGGCCTTCCGTTAACAAGATACGCTTCAATAGCTGCTCTGAACCTTATCAGCTACTCTGCCCTGTAATAAGCAGACCCTTCCTCCCATGTTCACATCCGCAGGCTAATGGGAAGAGGTTTGTCTCTAGATGCAGCTATGATAAAAAAAAATCGTTCTTCTCTTGTGCTCTTCTCCCAGTGGCCTTTCTTCCTATTCAAGGTTTCAGTGTCCTGGGAATGCCTTGTAGCTGCTGCTTCGTCTAATGGTGCAGATGTGGCTGCCAGGTCAGCAAATCATTGATTGAGTGCTTTGTGTGCACATCCTACAACGGAGATGTCTGATCTGCTTGCTAACCCTGGTGCTCTAGAGATGAAATTCTCTTAAGTCCTTGAGCATCAAGGCTTCAATGTTTCTAAGGTTTAGATTTTTGTACAGAGAGGAGAATAGGTCTAATGATTTCATGCATTGTTACCTGTCTTGTGAGCTCAGACTAGCTGCAAATGAGTAACACCGTGCCATCAGAAGATACTTCTATATTTTATCTAGTTTGTCCTCTATGGTGGTGTGCAGGACAGCAGATGGGAGGTCTGTAAGCTGCAGTATTATACCTCAGTGTCCATAGTGTGTTTGATGCTGCTACTGTTTGGAGTAACTCTTCTTGCCTCTTGCTGTGTTTAGTTCACAGGTGCAGCTTCCAGCATTAGTGCCCATATAATCTGAGCACCACCATGTTAACAGACTCTAATAATAATGGGATTTAATATGGACCCAAAACCTCTCAGTCATAGTTAACAGAAAGGGCGCTAATGGAAACAAACGTCTGTTCTACCCTTGGATTGCAATACTTAGGGCCCTATTACACACAATTATCGTGCAGAAAATCGCTATATCATTTGAATTTACACAATAATCATTCTGTGTAATTGCAGGCAACGATCAAAAAATCGTTCACGTTGATTTAGATCCTAAAATCATTGTTAATTGTTCAGTATAAGGGTCCATTTACACAGAAAGATTTGAAGCCAAAGATTTGAAGCCAAAGCCAGAAACAGACTATAATGTGTAATGTGTGTTAAGCGGTCTGGCCCTTGTGTGTGTGTGTGTGTGTGTTTGTTTGTTTTTGTGTGGTCGCCGCACTACCCCTTTAATGACAGTATTGCAGCATTGCGTAGTCTGATGAGAATTTCCCATACAATTACACTTTGGATAACTGTTTTACATTAGGTCAATAACTCCTGAAATGAAGCAACAGATTGCATTGAAGTCAGTAGGTTGATACCTTCAGCAGTTATTGCCATCAGTGCGGGGTCTCAATCAGAGGACCCTTTTACCTTGTGTATGTGGAGAGACCAGCATATCAGAAAGCTTCTATTTACAGGATTGGGATTAGAGCCTCATCTGATCACGGCCACCTACGTAGCTGGATAGAGTGTCTGCCTCTCAGGGAAAAGAATAAATAAATCTTTGGCTGATCAGCTTTATTCTCATTACACGTCTACTCGCTTCCAGCCCACGATCAGTTTACAGTAACTGCATGAGACATCTCAGCGTGCTACAACCTCTCCACAGTTCCCACAAGCCTGAAAATATGTGCTCAACAATCCGCTTGTAATCATCTGGCTGCCCACGCATTCTAGATCCATCATTTCCTCTTCACATCTAAGGAGCCAATATTAGAGTAGATTGAAACACAACTTTTCAAAACCATAAAGGGGATGATTTAAGGTTGCACATATCTTTTTTCCATCGTGGCTGTGTTGACTGTTCTGGATTGTGTGCATGTATCTGTAGAATATATATTTAAAGTACACCAAATGGAAATGTTGTATTCTTTCAAGTGTAACAAAGGAAAGACAGACCGTACACCTCTGTGTGGGCAAGACTTTGGTGGAAGGTCACAGCCATAACCAGCAATAATTGCGTTGTCTGGCCATGATGTTTTAGCATGCAAATGATGGAACTATTCCTTGGCCACCAGAAAGCATGCTTGTTTATACCTCTTACATTTAGACCAAAACCTGATTATTTACAATGCTTACATAATGCTTATTTACATGTTTTTTTGTCTCCTTGCAGTAGTTACTACTCCCCTTAAATATAAACGCATTTTCTTATCTCTTGCAGGATCATCAATAAGCAGCGAGTCTTCCCCAGTTTCATCACCGGCTACAAATCACAGTTCTCCTGCCAGCACACCCAAGCGGGGTCCAATGGGGCCCATCATAGTGCCCCCAGCAGGCCACAGTGTGCCGAACACCCCACCTGTGGTGACAATTGCACCAACTAAAACAGTGAATGGTGTGTGGAGGAGTGAAGCCCGTCAGGTAATATTATCTGTACTATTTAAGATGTCCCTATATGTGTTCTTTAAACTGTGATATGACAAATGTCCAAAAGTAATCCCTGGTAATTGTATGGGATGTTACAGAACGTTAGAACCAAATGACTTTGAACTAATGAGACTGATCGATTAGATGAAGGATTAAAATAGGCCATCATTAGCTTTATGGATAAGTAAATATACATGAGGAATAGGCCATTCTCTGAAGAACACTGTCATAACAGAGAAAAAGCGTGTAAAAGAAACCACCTCTGTGTGGTCTACAAGTGTGGTCACATAGGGCTCCACTTATGTTTAATAAAGATGAATCATATATTATTTCTCTTGCTCAAGATTTTGCAAAACGCTTTGATGTTCATTAACCCTTTAGAGTAGTGACAAGGCGATATTAGTACTCTCACTGCTGGTATTGAGTCCCCTACGTCGCATACAGCCATTTCTGTGTCGAGCTGTGCCGTTGACAAATAGTATGTACACACACTGCTTCCTTTCTCTTATTATGTGGCCAAACACAGGATAGCACTTACTACTGTGACATGACATAGTGTTGAAGTGTACTGGACTGAACAGGCTGCACTGTACTTGGAGATTACAATACATTACTATAGATGGCTTGTGGACTGAGAATGAATTTCTGTTGCACTAGCTTTGCAAGGTGCTTCGTGAGCAGAAATGAAACAAACAGCTACAGCACGGAAGGGCTTAAACTAAGTTCTGACCTGCTGCTGAGAGGGAAGCCTAGATTTACCTTTTAAGGGACAGTGAGGATTCTGTTGAGAATGCACACATCGCAGTTACTCAATCCAGGCTTTCTTATGGACATAGCAGTAGTTAAGTTCAGCCTCACCTGAGCTTTACCGTCACCTGTCTATTACTAGGTATGGATTCCCCTTAAAATAGCCAGTGGACAGCAAACCGTAGAGAATTGAAACACCTATTAGCCAAGTCTTTTAAGGTGTTTTTTTTTTTTTTTCCTGGTGGTAAGGAGTCACACTTGGTAAATAAATTTGCAACTATATTAGGAACCATTTAGGATACATGTGGAGGAGGGAAGTTTTGTGTTTTTTGTAACCATGTAACACCTAGACGACCCAGGACGTACCGGTACGCCATGGGTCACTGTCCCCAGACGACCCTGGGCTTACCGGTACGTCCTGGGCTGGGCTATGAAGGGCTTCATAGGAGGTGGGGGCTGGCTGCAGTGAGCAGCCCGGCCCTCACCGTTAATGACAGGCTGCAGCGTGTTATTAACCCCTTAAACGCCTTAAAATTAATAAAAGGTGATCTAAACGTCTGATCTTCACAAATTTGGTATTTAAAAACTAGAGAAAAAATAAAACCGTTATAAGTGTCACAATAGGCCCATTTTCATCTAAATAATAATAATTGCAAAAAAAAAAAGAATTTCATAAAAATATATATAACATTAGAAAATCAGTGTAAACCTGCATATGGTTGTGTTCGGACTGACCTATACAATAATGGTATCATGTCACTTTTACCATATAGTGCATTACGTAGACACAGGAACCCCCCAAACGTTACCATATTGCATTCTTTTTTACAATTTTACCAATTTATATCTTCATAAATAATAATTTTGGGGTTCCATCATACAGGTTATGGTAGAAAGAAAGATGCCATTACAAAGTACACCTATTACTGTAAAAAACAAGCCCTTACATGGCCCTGTAGAAAGAAAACTGAAAGTGCTAGAGCTCCTAGAAGGGGAGGAGGAAAAAAGAAAAACACAAAAATGAAAATTTGCACGGTCCACTGGGTCATTTTGGGTTTGGTCCTCCAAAGGGTTAATTCTCCTATGGTTTTTAATTTAAAGTCTATTAGAAAGTTGTATAAACTTCCACATCACGGGAAAGGGATATTCCCACCTAAAACATTTATGACCTGTCCACAAGCTGCCTAGAAAGTCTGGTAGATGAAGGTCCCATTTGGTAAGCACACCCATCTTTACAGCAGCAGTCCACTGACCGCCATTCTGTCTTCCAGAGCAGCCTCTGTATCGGGGTAAAGGAATGAATGAAGAGGTGCCATGCATATCTGCAGCTCTCTTCAGTTACTTTCTATGGGATAGTGGATAACCATTAGCGGTTAGAAAACCCACACACCGTATACACAGCGTATTTACTGCTGCGATACGCAGCAAATACGCAGCAGATAAGATCTAAATAACTGAACACAGCATCAAATCTTCACCATCAAACTGCTGCGTATTTGCTGCGTATACGGTGTGTGGGTTTGTACCCTTAGGGTACAAAACCACACACCGTATACACAGCAGATACGCAACAAATACGCAGCAGATTTGTTGGTACAGATTTTATGCTGTGTTCAGTTATTTAGATCTAATCTGCTGCGTTTTTGTTGCGTATTTGTTGCGTTTTTGCTGCGTATTCGCTGCGTATCGCAGCAGTAAATACGCTGTGTATACGGTGTGTGGGTTTATACCCTTAAGGACAAAACACTATCCTTATGTAGACTAGCAGTAAAGAACACAAATGCTGCCCTACTGTTCTGTGTAATAGGATATTCCATGCAGATCTTAGTTTGTCACTATAATTCCAGTGCAGTGATCAGATGAGGGGGGTGATCGGATATGTTCATAACCAGAGCAGTTATCACTATGATGCTAGGGAAGCAAGGCCTGAGATGGAAGGTTTACTTCTGTATTCATCCTGCCGCATAGGATGTGCACGCTTTCCATTGCCTTAGCTTTTGTCTGTGCATTAGAGAAAGATAGATATTTATGAAACCAAGTGACCAACTTGAAAGAACGCTTTCCCTCCCTTTTTGATGTGGATGCGAATTGCACTCCTGCATAGATTATAACATAGTCTTTGATTCACAGTAAGGCCATACAACTGTCATTGGCACCAATAAATCTATACTCTGTAAACTGGATGGTGGGCTGAATTGTGCCTAAAGGCCCTAGTCACCAACAGATCTGACGACAGATTATCTGCCAAAGATTTGAAGCCAAACCCAGGAGTGGATTTGAAAAGAGGAAAAATCCAGTCTTTCCTTTATGACCTGTTCTCTGATTATAGTCTGTTCCTGGGTTTGGCTTCAAATCTTTGGCAGATAATCTGTCATCAGATCTGTTGGTGGAATAGGGCCTTAAGTGTGCCCTGATCTCACCACCCCCACATTGTTGTTGTTATCATGTCTCCCTGACCTTTCTCCAATGCCTGATGGCCAGGGGCAGGGCACAGTTCAGAAAAAGCTGAACGTTCAGCCATCAGGGTGTATGGGAGGGGGCTGGGGCGCTTAGTGAAGGGAGTGCACACAAGAGCCTGGAAAGTGAACAGATGTTGCTGCTCATTAAGAATTCCAATCAACGGGGCCCCATCTCTTTCAATTAATTATGGCTGATGTGTCTGGTGGAGGAGAGGATGAATTCCCAGGGAGTCTCTCTCTCTCTGCGGCTCAATGAACCCTGCTTCTTCCAGCTTAGTAAATAAATTTTTGTTGGAAGCCCCGGTTTGTTCATTGCTGTAAATCCGGCTTGCTGTGAGTGTACATTTGTGACGGCTCGCACGGTAGCCGTATGGCAGCTGTGCTACCTTTGACAGCAGTATTTTGTTTGCAGATGCAGACACTTGACCTGTAAAAACACAATTACATCTCTCATTTCCTCTGGCAGCACATGCATTTGTGTAGCTGGGAATGTGAAGGGAGGTAAAGTAAGACGGCGATGATGCAGCCCAGGATAGCAGTCAGTGTACCATTGTGTAGTCACGCTCATCTGGCTCCCTGCTCTTGATACACTTAGACATTATGTTGCATTTTTACCAGATCAGCAAACATGAGGATCTCTGCTGTGCCGCTGCCTTGTTCCCTGGCCCATTATAAACTATCCATCCTTCTAAAGGGGCCCGAGAGAGCCGTCTAGCTCTGGGTTAGCCTTTAGCTCTGCAACAACATAACATACTGAATTGTACCCTAAATTAAACCAACCTGCTTTTTTTTCTTTCACGATTCTATTATGGCTCCAGATACAACCTATATATTACTGTATTAACATATATGTATATATGTGTGTATGTGTGTGTGTATATGTATGTGTATATGTGTATATATATATATATATATATATATATATATATATATATATATATATATATATATATATATATGTGTGTGTGTGTATAATATTAATGAAATAATTACAGCGGTGTCACATTTTAAATACCTTGTACTAACTTGTACTAATGGTGTTCTAGCCAGAGCTGTGCCCACTATTCTGCAGGCTGCGTAGCTCTGCTGGCATTCCCTGCTTGTTCAGTGTCTGTATATAGCTTGTTCTCATGAAATACTTTCTGGGAGGAATGATCTAAGTTGTAAAAACACATTGCGTCCTGTATTAGAAGAACTCCTTACAGCTAATCTGATATGGGTATGTCTGATAATAGGATTGCTGGCTGTTTCCAGTACAGGTTGTAATTTGGGGTCAGTACGGGATACGTAGATGCGCACAGCAACTCCACCAGCAGAATGAGGGCAACTTATAGTGCATTTATCTGGCAGATTTTTGAAGCCAAAGCCAGGAATGGATTTGAGAAGAGGAGAAATCGGTCTTTCCATTATGACCTGTTCTGTTTATAGTCTGTTCCTAGCTTTGGCTTCAAAAATCTTTCAGATAAACCTCTGTCTAAACATACCATAAGAGTGTAACTTATTAATATTGTAATGTATGTATAAGCAGGTATTTACAGCTGGATGCCATGTGTTTAGCCACGCGATTGCCACATTCCATTTGGGTTTTCAACACATTCAATGTCTACAATTTTCAAACTTATATCTTAATAAGCGATACATAAAAGTGGACAGTATTGTGAACACTGCCATTGCTGTGACTGTAACAAGTATTTTGTCTTCTCTACAGCAGTCTGATAACTCCTCCCGGGCAAACAGTATTGCCAGAGAGCGTCTGCTTGCAGAATCCCAGCTACCTTCTGAGAAGACTGGCACCCCAGCTGTACCCTCACATCTGCTAGGAAGCGCATATGCCTTTGCTATCCCACCAAGCTCTGTTGTTCAGGATTCCCGCTTTCAACCCTTAAAGTGAGTAACTGAATGATCATGGGCTGAATTATTTCCAAGGGTTGGACTAAATAAGAACGCTGGTGGGATTTTACTCCGTGTGAACTGGCCCTAAATGTGTGATAAGGAATCCCACCTTTTGTCAAGCAGGGGCCGCCTGCAGTGACTGCGTATAGCATCAGATAAAGTGGAGGAGTCGCTGCATGTTTTTTCGGAAGCAACAGAGCAATTTCACTTGAGGATTTGCCATAGTTATTAAAAAGTACCCCTTTAATAAATGAGGAATGCCATAATCAGATTATATAAAGTAGAACTAGTAGTTCTCCTTTACGGAGTCATTGTTCTACAACATTCACTATGTGACGTCAGCCATACAACATACATAACACCAGGTGCTTCATAAATGGTTAACAAGCCCGGCTGTTCACAAGCATAGTTTGTGTGAATGATGATTTCCTGGGCTGAGGTAAAAAGATTTGCTTTTGAAAGTGCCGTTGGGTAATAACTGGTGTAATGGTTTCTGCTTTTTCCAGCCTGCAGAGGCCTGTGCACCATGTGGTGCCTCCAAGCACAGTTACTGAGGAATATTTACGCAGCTTCCGTCCATACCACACTGCTGAGGACCTCCGCATGCCCTCTCTACCCCACATTGGACTGGACCCAACTGCAGCAGCAGCGTATTACCACAATAGTTACCTGGCCCACCACACCTTCACTCACCCAGCATTCAGGTAAATACATTTTCTATAGATGGGAGAGTTGGCTGGTAATTGAATACTGGTACTGACCACCTTGTCTTTTCTTCTGCAGGATGGAAGATTCTTACTGTTTATCTGCACTGAGGTCCCCATTCTATCCTCTGCACAGCCCTGGATCCCTTCCACCTCTTCACCCTTCAGCCATGCACCTGCACCTGTCAGGGGTCAGATACCCTGCAGATCTTGCACATTCGTCCTTGTCCGCACTACAATCTGAGCGCATTACGGCTGAGAGGTAATATCATTGTGTGCACAGTACACCCAAGCACTAATCATTGGTTTAATCAACAAATTCATTACACTGAGCATAAGTGTTGTGTTTTAAATGGATATGACCAAAGTATGCACAGTTTTGTCTTATATTATTTCCTGAATTTTTATGTGGAATGTGACCAAATTCAAAATAGTTTTGAGTTAGCACTAAGAATTACATCTAGGTCCAGGCTACACATAGGGGTGAAAAAACAGAAACTAGTGCAGAGGGGAAGAATAGATGTAGCTTGTAGCAACCAACTGAATCTGTCCTCTCATGTACTATAGGAATCATCCCGCTACTCGCCCTCTCCTCTGCACTAGCTGTACTAATCCGGGTCTGAACATTGATACTACTACAAATCTCACATTTAAGATATTTACTTTATTAAAAACTTAGGATGCCATAAAAAGAAAGTCTTATCTTCTGTTTTGTTTCTTTATGTTAAAATTTAAAAAAAAAAATCTATTTGTTTTTATAGACTTCAAATGGATGAAGAGCTGCGGCGTGAACGGGAAAGAGAACGGGAGCGAGAGAAAGAACGAGAAGCTGATCGTGAACGGGAAAAAGAACGGGAGCGAGAAAGGGAACGGGAAAAGAAAGAAATGGAAAGAGAAAAGGAGAGAGAAAGGGAGCGAGAACTTGAACGACAAAGAGAACGCACAAGAGAGAAGGAGGCCAGTCTTCTCAAAAACTTAGAAAGCCAGTATCTGGCAGAGACAGAGGTTCACCCACTCCGAATGCACCAAGAAGAGCGCATAAAGCCAGCAGAACAACCTGCTTTAACCAGACCTGGTAATTTATTATTTGTTTTTTTCTCTAGTGTGAATTTACACCTAAGTCCCTACCACATAGTATTGACATCATATTGACATCATAACATAACACCAGGAGTGAACGTCTGTCCTTCAACAGATGTATATATCCTTTTATTATGGTTAAAGTTGTTGGTTTGTTTTCCCTTACAGAAAAGGTGAAAGAACCATCTGTACAGACTCCAAAGCCAGTCCAGCACCAAATGCACCAACCTCCTACCACTCACCATTCTGTGCCCAGCCTCATCTCCAGCCATACTGTTTTTCCTCCAACAAGCAGTTCAGCTGCAGCTGCCCTTTTGGCACAAAGAACGCAGGAAGAGGAAAAGTGGTTAGCTCGGCAAAGACGTCTACGGCAAGAGAAGGAAGATCGGCAGTACCAGGTATCGGAATTTCGGCAGCAAGTGCTAGAACAGCAGCTGGACATTACTGGGCGCCCTATTAGTCAACCAGAGGCTGAAACGAGGCCAGAAAACCTTAGGTAAGTCATAGGTGCAGTGTCTAGTATAGTGTATTAAAATTGTATGTATGGAGAGATGTATATTTATAGTTTTCCCCTTTTGTTTTAGGGTTCTGCCTACCCGTAATGAAGGGAGTATTCGCGAGCCACTACAGCATTTCGGTGGCCCACCACCCCTGATTTCACCCAAACCCCAGCAGCATTCTGTTCCCACTTCACTTTGGAATCCAGTGTCACTCATGGACACCCCCTCAGAGTCACGTCGTAGCCAGGAACCTGCCTCCTTCCATAACCACACTTCTGCTATTTATGAACACAGCCGTCAAACGTTGCCCTCTGTAAAGATTGAGCGTCCCTTCAGCTTTGAGAAGCAGCAGCTAGAGGAAGATGATCTGCCACGGAGAAAAGAACAGACTGAAAAGTACCAACCTATCCGAGAACCCTCTTTGGAGCACACTAGTTATCCTCATGCCCCTTTTCTCGCTGAACTTGAAAAGTCAACTCAGTCCTTCCTTAACCAGCAGAGGAGTTCCCTCCAGCAGACTGGCCAGACAACAGAGACTACACTCCTACACAAGCCAAGCTTGTCACACAGACCTCCCCCTACAAGAACTCGCGACCCTATGTATATATATGATGAGTTTCTACAACAGCATCGAAGGCTGGTCAGTAAGCTGGATCTTGAAGAGAGGAGGCGGAAAGAAGCCCGTGAAAAAGGTAAGCCGTAGTCCACTATCTTTCTTTTCCAATCTGTTAATGCTTTACGGCAAGCCACATGAATGACTTGCCATTTGATCTGCTTTGTAGTGTTTGTTTTTTTTGTCTTATAAATTGGCCAAGGTTGTGGGCTCAGAGTGCTTATATTGATTTAATACCCAGCATTCCCCCTTCCTGTATCAAGGTCCTACAGATACTGAAATGGCTTGATCCTTTTTCAGGTTATTATTATGATCTTGATGACTCTTATGATGAAAGTGATGAGGAGGAAGTGAGAGCACATCTCCGCCGAGTCGCTGAACAGCCTCCTCTCAAACTGGATACATCATCTGAGGTAATGTCAGCTGCAGGTATAACACTTACTGCTGCTGATCCTATGGTCTTCATGCACATTAGACACGTGTCAGCTAAAGATGCCAAGAGTGGCTTCCTGACTGAACCCTGGAAGATAATTGCAAGTGAGAAAAGGATTGGGCATGTTGAATTTCATCTGCCCAATCTTTTTCTTGCATTCATATGTATAATGGGATCAGGAGGAACTAGCGATCAGCCAAAAGCTGTGTCTTCATTGTGTTTACATGCTGCATTTATATAAAAGATGGATCCAGATAATTATTTTATCAATGTGTTTCTCGATAGAAAGTGGAGTTCCTTCAGATCTTTGGACTTACTACTCAACAAGAAAAGGAGAGGATCTTACAACAGAAAAGAAGGAAGAGAAGACGAATGTTGAGGGAAAGAAGCCCATCACCTCCAATCCAAAGCAAAAGGCAGACACCATCACCGCACTCCCCACTGTCTACAAGGTTCAGTCCAGATGAGCTCAACAACAGCCCCAATCTGGAAGAGAAGAAAAAGTTCCTGACTTTCTTTGATCTGTCACATGTGAGCGCAGAGCAGAGGAGAGGTGAGAACAAGCTTCAAACTTGTATTGGGATTAGTCTCTTTATGTAAGACAGTTCAATGTTACAGTAGGATGGATTTCTTGCAAAACCAGCACCACCCTTGTCCTCAGGTTGTGTCTGGTATTACAATTTAGCTCCATTCACTTCAATGGAAAGTTGCAAACCCCACACCCAAACCGAGGACAGCAGAGGTGCTGATTCTGGAAAAAAGGAGCCATGATTTTCTAAGATTGGATACACCCGTTGAATATAGTTTTACAGTTGTGCTTTATATTATATGTAGATTAAATCTTTAATATAATTAGTCAGTCAGTACGGTGCTGACACATACTCTTAACAACGGAGATAATTTTCTGCACTGCAGGAGGAGACTTTAAGATCTGATAAAGTTTACCAAAGTATTAGCAAAACTGCTTAACATTAAGTTTGAACTAGATGATAAAAAGTGAAAACCAACCTGGAATTGTCCTGTTGTCTAATCTTCCCGGATGCTGCCAGATGCAGCACAATGCCATATACTGACGCTCAGACTGAAGTGATGACAGAGTTTCTCCACATGTTCTCTGTGTATACAGAGGGGATACCATAGAGAAGATATGTTGTAATCTGCTGCTGACTAAAACAGTCTGTCTTGATTTTGGCAGACAAGGAGAAGCTGGTTGAAATGCTGGAAGCAATTAAGCAGAAGAGCACAGTGCCTGAGGCGGTGAAGAATCCCCTGTTGGCTGCATGTCGGGGCAGCTCTCCTCTGCCCACAGGTAATACATGAGGAAATCCATTATAATGTGGCAGTGAGGGTGAGGAACTGTCATGTTTCTAACCAGTCTTTTTAGTTACCTACAATTCATGGTGCAGGGTGTGTACATGCTTAGCATCTTCCCACAAGAGTAGCAGCACCCCTACAATAGACTCTATTATCCTGATCGCGAATACTAAGGCACATGTGTTTCTTTTTCTGGAAAAGTAGGGTGGACATATGACTTTCCCACATTACTTTCCCAGGCTGCAAAATAGCATATCTGCCTAGTTACAGCAAAGCGATAGAAACCAACTAGACCATAAAGCACTGACCCCTTTCATGACAGCACAACCAATCTGTATTTTTGTAGTCTTGTCTTCTGATCGTGTGATTTGTTTACCTATACATTCACCTTTCCTCTATTTTCAGGTGCACCCTCTGAGGATCAGACTGTAGTTCAGCCCGAGTTGCAGATAGAAGTATCTGCTCCTGTCCCGTCCACCTCATGCACTGTCACAGCACCAGAACCCGTGAAGCCTCCAGAGCTCATTCGTTCAGAGCCACCAAAACTTTTAGATAGGGTAACGCCATTGCCAGCTCCAGTACCAACTCCCTCAACTAATGTTGTAAGCACAGAAAAAGTCAGGCAGAATGAAGCTGCTGTGGCTGCTCCTGCGAAGAAGAGCCTGAGCATCTTAAATTTTGTTCGAGGGCATCCAGCCAAAGAGAACCCTGTACAAGCATCTCAGAGTGTGAATGGAAGAAGCAAGTCCTGGGAGCCATTCATAGCTGAGGAGTTTGCTCATCAGTTTCATGAATCTGTGTTACAGTCTACCCAGAAGGCTCTACAGAAGCACAAAGGTAAGATGTGACCACCACACTGCCCACTGCTGGACAAACATAGACACTACAGAACATCAGCATATTCTACAACGTAGACAGTAGAGATTCTATGTACTTTGTGGTACAAGGCAGTAGTGCAGAAGGTGGATATTATATAAATATACTTAAAGGGGAACCAGTCACCGCCAAATTGGTTATACAGCTATGCATATAGTGTCAGAAAGCCCCCATCACTGTTCCCAAACAAGTGATCGCTAACAGCTTTCTTCCTAGCCTCCGAAAATGAACTTTGAAAATCTCCTGCTTCTTATGTAAATTACTGGCGCGAAAATCCACTGTAATGACACCTCTCTGGGCGTGTTTCTCACTGTAGAACCCAGCCATTCCTCAGAGGGGCTGTCCTTAAGTGCCTATGCTTTCAGAGAGACCTAATCACAAAGGTTTTCCACGCCAGCCATGAATACTTTGGCAAAGGTGGCTCGCACTGATGCCAATATAATTTACATACTTTGTGGGAGATTTTCAAAGTTCATTTTCAGGGGCTGTTTGGGAACAGTGCTGGGAGCTTACTAACATTAATATGCATTGCTGCATGGCCATTTTTGCGGTGATTGGTTCTCTTTAAAGTGTCACTGTCGTTAAAAATTTTTATTGCAGAAATCAATAGTACAGGCGATTTTAAGAAATTTGTAGTTGGGTTTATTAGCCGAAAAATGAATTTTTATCATAAAAAAGCAGTTTGAAGCTCTCACCCCTGTCTTTATGGTTTTCCTATGGAGAGAGAAAGTAAAAGCAGCAAAACAGGACAACAAAGAGTTAATTTACATTCACATTGTGGGCTGTCTCCTCTGACAGTCGCCACTGACCTCTCTGACCTCTAATTAGGGCTCTGAATAACTCCCCCACTGAGCAATCCTTTGTTCTCCGCCCGCTAATCCTGCTCCTCCCCCCCCCCTCCCCTATTCATAGACCAGACAGATTCGACTGATTAAAAAAAACAGTCGAAATTTCCTGATTCTGAGGAGTGGATGACAGAAAGGAGAGGAGGGGGGGCCTGGGAAAAGTCTCTTTAAATGCAGATAATAGCATATTTGGCTAATAAACCCAATTAGAAAGTTTCTTAAAATCGCAAAAAAAAAAATTTTTTAACGACAGTGACTCTTTAAGGCTGGGTTCACTGTGTTTTGGTCTCTGTTTCACTTATTATATTAAGTTTAATTTTGACATACACAAAAACAAGATCAGTCACATTAAAATTTGTGAAATCAAATTAGACAAATTGCAATTCGTGAGTTTGTTTTTTTCATAATGTAAGTCAATAGGGAACAGATTCTGTTTGGCATACGGCCCTGTTAGTGTCTACCATCCATTAACATACGTAGGTTTTTTTTCCTTAAGTGCATGTTAATATGTATATGTACAAACAGAAACAAAAACAGTGGATTCTTTTGTGAAATGTGGTAGGAAAATTGGGGTAGTCTGAGAAATGACATCCTCTATGTAGATTGGGGGTGATAGCCTGGACCTACACCAGGGGTGTAGTCTCAGCTTAGTGTATATTGCTACAGTTCATGTAGATAATTGTTTTTGTGTATACATATATACCTATATACCAAAAAAAAAAAAGTTCACATTGCATGACTATATTTTTTCCTACTACAACAAATGTTTTTCTTCATAAAGACTACAAGTGTCCAGAGTTGTCTTTAATTTATTTCTTATGATTTTAGGAACATCAACCCTGAACTGCGCTGAGCAAAACCACAAGCCTGATGCCTCAGTCCACTATAATATTCCTGAGCTGCAGCAATCAAGTCGTCCCACACCGCCTCACCAGAATGGTCAGCAGGGCCTTGGGCAGTCAGGGGTGCTGCGAGGGACACCACATCCTGATGCATCTTCAGAGGAAGAGACATCCGATGAAGACGAGGAGGATGACGTAGATGAACCACCAAAACTGAAATGGCAGGGAATTGAGGCAATATTTGAAGCTTACCAAGAACACATAGAAGGTGGGCAGAGGCTCTCATGATGTGTGGTGTCATTATGCAGAGAAAAAACAAATTTTCCAATCAAAGTAAACCTAATTATAATGATGACAAATCTAGAAAATGTGCCTTGTTAGTTTAATAATTAAAGTTAGTGTACGCTTTCAGGGTTCCCCTACATACATTTGCATCTAGTCCAACATTAACCCAGATGTCCCTGTAAATCACAGAACATCTTGGGGACTTTGGAGATCTCTATTCACAGACCCCCAGTGATCAATGCGTGCTCACTATTGATACATAACTACAGACTATGGGGGAGATTTATCAAACATGGTGTAAAGTGAAACTGGCTCAGTTGCCCCTAGCAACCAATCAGATTCCACCTTTCATTTTCTAAAGAGTCTGTGAGGAATGAAAAGTGGAATCTGGTTGCTAGGGGCAACTGAGCCAGTTTCACTTTACACCATGTTTGATAAATCTCCCCCATAGTGTGGATGTGGTGGGGTTACTGTACACTAAATGCATAGAAATTCTACCATTTTTCCTATACAATAGTTCATTTATATTCTGCAGTTCTTATGTCATTTAATTACTTTACAGAACAAAACCTTGAACGCCATGTTCTGGAGACACAGTGCAAGCGACTAGAAGCTCAGCACTATAACCTGAGTCTGACGGCAGAGCAGATATCACACCGCATGGCGGTAAGTAATCTCAGTCATCTGCACAGATCTTACAACACCAAGATTGATCAGTAGTACACACATCTTAATGGGGCAGAGGTGGAAATATGAACATTTTTTTTTGTCCCATACATTAGCAAACGTGATGCAGTTCTGTCACTGCAGCTAGAACCCATCCCAGTGCACCTTATTGGGTTGTAAAATATAGAAAGGATTTGTTTTTAACAAGATGCTATGTAAGGATTTTAGGGGCTGATGAAGAAGGTGCCTGCATTAAATATTTACTATATAGTTTGTGAAATCTGTTTCTGGAATATCCACTGATTGTAACTTGTTCTTTTCTTCATTTCTACACAGGATCTGATGAGCCAGAAGCAGAAAGTGGCCTCCGAGAGGGAGAGGTTACAAGCTGAACTTGAACACTTTAGAAAGTGCCTTGTTTTGCCCCCCTCACCATGGTCTAGGGGTTATTTCAAAGGCCACCCCAGGTGACACCCCCTTCCTCTTGCACTAGGCCTGAACGTACAGTATAGAAATATCTATTTTATTATCTTGATATTTAATATTTTTCACTGGGAGGAACAAAAAGAGAAAAATTAAAAAAAAAAAAATGCCACCCGTTTCTTTTACTTCCTGCACATCTTGGGGGAGAAAATAAAGACAAAAAATATAAATATATATTATATGAATGTGCCATGCATGACTTAAAGGATCAAGGGAGATCGGCAAGGAAAAAAAAACAGACCTCACTTGTAGCAAAGCTGCGGGCAATGTCATCATTTGGGGCTCCTGCTTACAGCATCCCATCGCAGGATGTACTGCTGACTGGCCATGCCGTCTACCCTCAGACTGTACCATTGTGGGTGCCTTCCTTCCTTCATCCAGCTCTCATCGCCATCGTTCTGTCGTATGAAGCTGCCACTTGCGGGTTTAATTTATCACTTGTTCTTTACTGACCATTGACGCCACCAAAATCGTCTCCAATGATATATATATATTTTTTTTTCTGCCAGGATATGGATGTTGTGTTTTTCTTTTAATTGAAAAAATATATAAATTTAATGAGATTTTGAAGGACTTTTATCCTACATAAAAATTTATCCTTGCAAAGCTTTGCAGCTTGCAACAGGAATGCACTTACGCCTGGATGTCTGATGATTAAAGGTACCTTTTTTATTTTCTGTTAATTATTAGCTGCCGGATGGTTGAGGTATCATTGCAAAGCTGCTACAAAACCTCCCTTGTACACGCGAAAGGAACACATGAAAGTGGAGACGTAATAATCAGGTGCTTTCACCCACCCATTACTGTACATATTAAAATAAGGGTTTTGTATGTTTTTATTACATTAATTATTGTTATAAAGAGAAAAGCCTGCCATTTATTGCTTCTTTTAATTTTTTTCCTCCTGCCTGGGGAAGGGATGATAAACCCCCTTCCCCCGTTAAATTGCTATTTAGTGTTTGTGATCTGCTGCTGGTCAGGAATATATCATCAATTGTTTTTTTTTTTCTTTTGGAGAGAAAATTAAAAGTTCAAAAACAAACTAAAAGCAGAATGTGCTGCCTGTCAGTGAATAGTGATTTCCTGTACATCATGACATCCATTGGGGCCAAAGGGGAGAGTGGGTAAGGTCACAGACTAACAATTGCACGCCTATGAATAAATCCTGCGTATCTGAGTCTAGTGTGTGGCAGTTCTGAGCTGGTGGACATTTTTGCTATAATTTAAGTCTGGGTGCAAATTGTCCAATGTCTCATTCACACTGCAGGAAAAATGTTTAAAAAATTGACCTGCAGTACAGATCTGATGCACATACTTTGGATTTTGACTTTTCTATTAAAGTCATCGGAGCAGTCCGCAATGAATCAAAGTAGAATTCAGCAGTAAAATCTGCAACAATGAGGATTTAAATTGCAGTGATTTTTTTAAATACACATTCCAAATCAATATGCAGCATTTTGGATAAATAACCTTGTACCCTTAAGACTTACCTACACTCCTCTCTAAAATTTATCAAACCACTGAATGACTTTAGTAATGCTGTATTCCAGTTTTCTGGTGCCATGTGGTTGTTCGAAATTTTTACTCTATTTTTAACTTTTTTACACAGCCTCTCTTGATCTGGGGAATTTACCAAACCGTAAACCAAAAATGTTCTTCTGGTACATGTAGCACAGACAGTGTGAGCGATGCCTTCTAATACATTTGGCTTGTTAATGGCATATAAGATGCTGCTCCTAATCAAGTCTCTCCAAAGTGTAATACTACATCCAGGAATCACTGCACCATGGGACCTCACAGCACAGTAACATTAAGTTGAGTTGTTTGATTGCATCCAGAAACAATGGTTTAGCTTCACCCCTCCGTCAAGGCTACCTAAAGAAACAATAGAGAATAAAGAATTAATTTTGAAACTTTGATGGATAGTGGTGCTCACACCTGACTATCACATTATTTGCCTCTGAGTAGTACACGCAAGATGTCTCCAAGCAGCTGAATATTTAGAATAAACCAGTAAGTGTGGAAAGAGTCAAACCACAGCTACACACTCACAAGCGATGGGCTGGGTGCTCAGCAGCCGGACCCCAACCAATATGCACTTCTGACAAGTCAAAAGTTTTTTTAAAAATGGTAGTTACACTTTAATCATACTGCTGCCAAAATGTGCCACATTGTGTTCGTACAGTCCTTCAGGGAGAATACAGGAGATGGTGCAGAGTGATGGAATAAATACAGCAATAAACCTGTCCGCACTGAAATGCATAATACTGTGCTCAGCATTTATGTGAAGCAGGCCCCCACATATGATCATGAGACCTTTGCTGTTTCAGGAAAACTTGAACAATAGCCAATATATTTTTCCCTGTTCAGGACTCTAGGTAATGATGTCTGTAAAGAGTTGTGATGGAGAGAAGAAACCGAAAGCTGAGGACAACCAATATACTGTCAAAAGAAATCTAGAGAACTTATAAGTAGTTGTGGCATTGCATTGTTACAAGATACTAGAAAATCAAGTGCTGCATTGGTCATTCATAAAAATCTTAGTGGGGTTATACAGGCTTACTTCCTGAAAGGGCACTATTTTTATTTTTTGGCTGTATTGCAGCCCAGTTACCTTGAAGTGAATGGAACAATAAAAGCCGAGCTGTGATTAGTTGCTATGGGGGGGGGGGGAGAGAAGAAGAGTCCCAATAAGTACAGGTAATCATCCATAATGTAGACAGTAAGAATATCTCCACCTATGGTGGAGATCTAGAGAACTAATCTATGATGTAGGTTTTGTTTAGGGCTAAGGGATTAATCAGATTTATTCAGTTTGCCCTTTGAGAGCCTAGTAACTCTTGTTTTTTGAGAAAATGGTGAATTTGATAATTCAAAGCTGCCATCGTGCGGCATGAGTATAGGCTCTGACCTGCTCTGCAGCATTCTGGTGGGTACTCTGAGCTGTTGTGGTCTGATCTAAGGGCCCTATTACACAGAGATTTAGCTGACAGATCATTGAAGCCAAACCCAGGAACAGACTATAAACAGAGAACAGATCATAGAGGAAAGACTGAGATTTCTCCTCTTTTCAAATCCATTCCTGTCAATCTGTCAGATAGATCTTTGTGTAATAGGGCCCTTACAGCTGCCTGTTGTCAATTCCCTGCCCACCTACCAGGTTAGCAGCACCACAGCCAGGTACTGGGAACTATGGAGTAGTGTCACTCTGAAACTTGTGTGTAACAGATGTCAGTGTGATGGTACTCAGTCTCCTCCTACCCCCAATCTCTCCATAGTTATAACTGGTAGTAGTGTGGAAGATCAGGGTGATAGAAGATGGAGAGATTACAATGTGGAAATTGAGCATGCTGTGGGTTATAGTACACACTGACTGCACTGTATGATTCGCTTTACTTCCACCACCTACCCTTAAACAACACGCTCTAAGGCCATTCTTGCATGACTGGGAATTTTGGAAAGTTCTCTTACCACTTCAGTGTCCCTGCAACCAGGAATCTTAAAACATGACTGGGAATGTATGCCAAGCCAGAGATTTCTACAGTAGATATTACCCATCTGTACTCCAGAAGTGTAACCACTATTCTCCCAATACCTCATGTCTTATACTCCAGTCACATCCGGAGCTGCAGTTGTTATTTTGCCTTGTGTTATATTCAAGTTACCTTCTGTATTGCAGTCTGTGTACAGTTTAGGGTACATGTTGCCCATGAGTTGGACTGGCAGCAGTATTTATAGCAGGCTGTACACCTTATGTAGTTTTTTGGTTTACTCTCCTGTGTACATTGGGATACTAGTAGAAAGGTATGCTAATGTATTCCATTGGCATGTACAGTATGTTTACTTGCACCAAATATAGATTACAAGTGACTATGTTTTGTCTATGTTTCAAACATTACTTTTGTGAGACCTAAAGTCTATAATTGTTTTTGGTGTACAAATGTACATTTTCCTTTTTTTAATTAAACTGAATGGAACATCCCTACTGCTGGACTTGATGACAATGCAACAGCTTGCAGAATAAATCAGCACCATGAAAGAGTTAAGCTACGCACCAACCTCACTCATCCCTACAGTGCTGTCTCTTCGTTACTAGCAATTGAGCTCAATACAAACAATGCTAATTAACCTCTGGTTCAGCGATGGAAGTAATATTTATAAGGCAGTCGGCCTTATTTTTATGGAAATGGATGGGGCGGGCGGCTTTCTCCTTTGTAGGGCTGGTTCTGAGCTACTGCTTTCTTTCAAGCCCTAGTGAATGTGCCGCCAGTGTGTCCGCAATCAGCGCAGCACTCAGCTGCTCTGCATCACAATAATAAGCTATTAACCAAAATTACAGCTGTGTGTCTGATCTATATCCTAAGAGAGAGACTACCGCATCACAATTCATGAATAAGTCCTGAAAAGCAATCTCTGGAAGCACATCTTTAGGTGCTGGTAACCACACAAGTTGTATTTGTATATGCTGCTGGAGAAAGGACATGAGTATCCTCATAAGAGCCCTGTCCTACTCAGCCTGATGTTATACAACTAAAACACATAAAAAATATTAAAAAAGCCTATAACAAAATCATTTGTAAAATTTGCAGTTATAAAGCTCATCTATCGAAAGAAGTGGCATGGCACCCAAAATGTGTTAGAGAGAATTAAAAAGACATGTTATAGTCTATACCACTGGCTGAGATGGTATAGATATTGGAGCACATCACCTTAAGGTATAAGTAGTGTTCAGTCTTAACACTATCGCCAGTGCCATATTTACAGCTCTAGCATATGTACGTTGAAAACATTTCTGGCAGATCTGCGAAAAATCCACCACAAAAACCACATGAATTACCGAATTGGTAAAATTTACAGATGAAATTTAAAGAGGCACTGCTGCAATTTTTTTATTTATTTTTAATCAACAAGATTTTGATCTCAAGCTGTTTTGCAATATACTTACTTTTTTTTTATTTTATGTTTAAATCAACGTTATACATATGGCCACTAGGTTCCTCCCTTCGCTTTGCATGTGTACAACTGCTGTGCATCCACATTCAGTTGCAGAAAATCCTGGGGGTGCTCACATTGTATGGTCAGCTCTCCTGTCACACACCACCAAACCTCTGTAACCACACAGTCCTTGCTCGGATTTCCCTTGGTTTTTTTGTTTTTTTTTTTACAGAAAAAAGACCAAATATCAGCATGCAGGGAGCCTGAAACTCATTTTTGCCTTATGTATAACATTGATTTAAAAATAAAACCCTCATCGAGCATCCACACTAAGCTATTGTCCTCCTTGTACCTGGTATGTGTACTTGCACAGAGTGTGTTTTTTTTTTAAATAATAAAGAAGAGCAGAAGATTGGGTGAGTGCCGCATTTTCTATTGCTCCATTGTAAGGACCTTATCACATGGGATGATTATTGTGCAAATTATCATTATATCATTCAAATTTAAATGATAATCATTTTGTGTTAATGCAGGCAACCATAAAACGACCAACAAGAAATTGTTCATTTGGTGTCGACACCAAAATTGTTTGCTGCAATTCTGCATTCGTTCACTTAACATTCAGTGTAATTCCACATCAATCCTTCATTTGCTGGGATCAGATGGAGTAAACTATCGTAGTAACAATCATAACTAACGACTATCGTTCTGTGTAATTAATATAGTGAACGGTTTCAGGTTAACGATAAACTATTGCAAAAGATATTGTTTATCGTTAAAAATCACTTCATCTAACAGGACCCTAAGAGAAGAAAAGAAATGGACAAAAGGGGAAAGTAGAGACGGTAAGTCCTTGAACTAGTGAATGGAAGGTCTGCAAGTGCAGAAACTCGAGCCAGTGTCCTCATTTTTGTAGACTATTGCAGCTCAGTTCCACTAAAGTGAATGGAGCCTAAGTGCAATACCACATACAACCCGAACACAGGTGGAGGCAGTGTTTTTGTGAAAAAGCCCTTTTTTCTAATTCTAATTCTGGATAAACCCTTTTGAAACTTATACAGCCAAAAGGAATTTGTGCTAAGCCAAAAAAAAGTGACCATACCTTTACTTAGAAGCTCTGCTGTGCCATTAATTATAAATGCAACAATTTCTTAAAGGGGAACTGCAGGTAAAAAAAACAAGCCTGTTGCAAGAGCATAGAGCATTACCTACCTGTCTAACCCAGTTTTGAAATGACCAAAAATTCATTTGTTTTGGGAGTCTCCGTTCTGCATTGTTTCTGTACTTCCTGGTTTATCAGTTGTACACAGTACTACAGGTTGCAGAATGCATTGCTTTTCCTCAGCTGTTCATCACAATCCCCCGCCCTGCCTATTCCCCACCCAAAACTGTTGTAGAACATTTAGGCTATGTTCACACATTGCAGTTTCATTGTGTTACTCAATTAATTGCAGTACTTTTTAATTTCATTGTGGTCCCACACAGCACGCTGTTACAGGTAGAGAATACAGTGCGCTGTGGTGTCTTACAGGTAGTAACACCACACAGCGCACTGTATTCTCTACCTGTAACACCACACAGCACGCTATATTCCCTACCTCTAACACCACACAGCACGCTGTATTCTCTACCTGTAACACCACACAGCACACTGTATTCTCTACTTGTAACACCACACAGCACGCTGTATTCTCTACCTGTAACACCACACAGCACGCTGTATTCTCTACCTGTAACACACCACAGCGCACTGTATTCTTTACCTGTAACACCACACAGCACGCTGTATTCTCTACTTGTAACACCACACAGCACGCTGTATTCTCTACCTGTATTCTCTACCTGTAACACCACACAGCACGCTGTATTCTCTACCTGTAACACACCACAGCGCACTGTATTCTCTACCTGTAACACCACACAGCACGCTGTATTCTCTACCTGTAACACCACACAGCACGCTGTATTCTCTACCTGTAACACCACACAGCATGCTGTATTCCCTACCTGTAACACCACACAGCACGCTGTATTTTCGATCTGTAACACCACACAGCACACTGTATTCTCTACCTGTAACACCACACAGCACTGTATTCTCTACCTGTAACACCACACAGCGCACTGTATTCTCTACCTGTAACACCACACAGTGCGCTGTATTCTCTACCTGTAACACCACACAGCACGCTGTATTCTCTACCTGTAACACCACACAGCACTGTATTCTCTACCTGTAACACCACACAGCACGCTGTATTCTCTACCTGTAACACCACACAGCACGCTGTATTCCCTACCTGTAACACCACACTGTATCCTTTACCTGTAACACCGATATTAGAATAAAGTAAAGAACTTTTTTATTTAATATTTATTTCTTCTCATCGCTACACACATATTATGATCAAGCATCTTCTATCCTTAAAGTTGAGCCCATAATAAGGACTTTATCCAATATTTTCTTACATGGGATATACTGTTTATGCCTTGTTTTTCGTTCAGGTGGGATTGGCAGTGCCGGCTCTGATCCTCTTTGACGTTTAGCATTATTTGTGTTACTGCATCATTTTTGTGAAGATGCTCCAACATGTGTGAACACAGCCCCAATTTTACTGCAGACTTTTGCACAATCAGTGAAGTTGCAGCAGCTGCTTCTGTCAATCCTTGCCTGCTCAGGTGCCTGCTGGTCAGAGACTGTGAATTTCTGGGGGGGATGGGAGACAACATGCAGCAGAGCCTCCTGTGACATCATGCCCTGCCCCCTGTCAAGTCTGCATCATCAGCCTGTGCTCAGCAAACAAACTGAGTGTGAAACAGAGGACTGTAATCTCTGTGTCCTGAGAGGGGAAAACAAAGGGAGCAGGAGACAAAGTGGATTGGCACAGAGGGCAGTTTTCTTCACTTCCTGGATGGAAGAGACACATCTATATAACTTTTAATAGAACATTGCTGCACACCTCCTTATCAGTATTCATAACAGCGCGTTTTGCGGTAACATCACTGCAGAGGACTGTGTTAATATTCATATGGAGGTGTGCTGCAGGAGCCATCAGCTGGGAAGATTGGTGCACTAAGGGCTACAGGACAACTCCCAGTGCACCAAACAATCTCATTAACATAAGACTAAAGGCCCTATTACACCAAAAAATCATCGGCCAATAATCATTTGGTATAAACATAGTGTTAAGAGACGACAGTCAGCTGACATGCACAGTGTCAGCTGATTGTGATCTTTCAACATGTTGAAATGCAACAAACAGTGCAGTGGCTGTGTGCGGCTCATCACTCTGTGTAATATAGCCTTTAATAATGGCACAGTGGACCTTCTAAGTAACATGAATGAGTTGAACACACTTAAGCTCATCATTCTCACCATACTGTAATTGAAGTCTAATCGCCTGGATGCCTGTATCTTGTGGGATGCAGTTGTACAGTCAAAATAGTTAGTATCCTGTATGCAGGATAGTATCTATAGTTGTAGGGGGCATAAAGTCCAGCCCACATAATTGAATAAAGGCTCCATAACACTGCCTATTCCTGCCACTACAGGAACTCCCAGTGGATGTCTAACACCCTTCTAGATTTGTTGGAATGAATGTCTATTGATCCAGCTGGCAAGGAGAGGTTAAAAGTAGATAGACCGTCACCATCCACCTGATTTCCAAAGTGAGAACATCCAAAATATTGCATACTATCTTTAGTCCACTGATGCAGATCCCAAGACTAAACACTAATGGCCCAAACTTTTATTGGAATTTCCCCTATCAGTTTTTCCCCTTTCCCCTTTAGCCATTTTCTTAAAGGGGTTATCCAGCGCTACAAAAACATGGCCACTTTCCTCCAGAGACAGCATGACTCTTGTCTCCAGTTCAGGTGCATATTGCAATTAAGCTCCAGTCACTTCAATGGAACTGAGCAACAAAACCCCGCCCAAGCTGGAGACAAGAGTGGGGCTGTCTCTGTAAGAAAGTAACCATGTTTTTGTAGTGCTGAATAACCCCTTTAATGTCTAATGCAGGTCTATGCAGAACACACAGTGGTACTTGGTAATTTTTATTTATTTTTTGCTAATACATTGCGTTAAGTTACATTTATTTTAATGAAGTTGTATTACAAAGTATCGTTTTTATTTATATACTTCCTTTGAGTTGCAGCAGTAAGGTGCGACACAGCGCTATGGAGGCAGCACAACACAAGCATTGTGTGACACAGCCTCTGCAGAGCGGGCAAGTATACCTCAATGTGCTAGAACCATTAGCAGAGAGAGAAGTGACAGTGATTGGACAAACCTTCTCTCCCCCCCCCCCCCCCAGGTACTGTATATAAGAATATACAGTACACAGAGGGAACGGGACCCTGCTCTGTATGGCACTGTGCGGCAGTGCTTGAACAAAGTAGGGCAAATGGAAACTGCAGGGAACTGTTGCCACTCAACGGTGGAATAGTAGGTAAAAAGGAAAAAAAAAAAAAAAAAAAGATACATTTATTTTAAATGAAGTTATATTATAAAGTGTACCCCTTTAAAGCCCATATCAATATAATTTAACCCCCTAGATAGTAACTAAATTCAGTCCCTATATGTATATCTGTATGATTAGAGACATCAGTCTCTATGTTAGTAATGTATATTAGAATCATAGTTTTCTTGTGTTTCCTTTCCTTTCACTATTTTGCTGTGTCTTTGTTCCCTGTTAGCCCCTCCATGTTTGTTTCCTGAAGAGACTCCTCCCTCATCAGTCACCTGGCTGTCAGTGTTAACTGCTACAGTCCTCTGTGTGACCAATGATGGTACATCACTGTGTTTTTTACATGAATGGATCAGCACCAGTGCCGCAGTCCTTTTTTTGAACCGCCGCCAGTTCCTGCATCACAGAGGTGTCTATACAGTATCATAACAATTCAAAGAAAAAAAAATTGTATATATATATATATATATATATATTGATCTCTTGTGTATGAGAACATTTAATAGAATTCAATTATGTGAAACAGAAAAGAAAAAGGGTACCATACCTAGGACTGAATTTTTTTTTTCAGTACCTGCTTGTTACAGGATGGGGAGCTGCTCACTGAGCCAGCCCCCAGTGCTCCGAGCCAGCACTCAAGCAGAAAAAAAGACTGGGCCACCAGGATCTCAGTGCCGACTCAGTGCCGACACCAAGCAGGTACTGCAAAAAAAAATAAAAAGTTTCAGTCCTGGTGATGGTACATTCGCTTTAACCTGTTATTGCAGCTGTTTACCACAAGAGGGGGCACAGCCCACTCCATATTTCATCCACTGTTTACTTGTTCCCAACACTTGGCTTGAATATGATTTTTAGTTTTTTTGTTGCCGTCATGTGTAAAATAAGCTCTAAAAGCAAAACAATCCTCAGTATACTTGATATAGTATAGTATATTTACAGTTTCAAAATTATAATCCTCACAGCAGCAAGACTACAGTGATCAAAAACCATCCCAGGTCAAATTACAGATTAGGGCCAGGTTCAGACTATGTAAGTGTGCGTCTGTAATTGGGCGGCGGTATTTTTGGTGGTTCATGCGTACGCTGGAAAGTATAGGATATACGGCTGCACAGTGCACACTATGTATGAATCTACGGCCCGATCGTAAACGGACCCGTAAAAAATGAACAAGACCATTGTTTGCGGCTTAATATGCGGCCCTGGATTGACAGGCGGTCCGTACGGAATACTTCAAAAATAGCCGGCAATGATGCCAAATGTCGATGCCTCTAATAGTTAATATATTAAATTAATAAAACACATTTTCTTTGTAATAAAGTCCCTTTCGTTGGTCAATAATTTAATTCTAACGAATCCATTATTTTGCAATTAAATATACTGTTAAAATAAATAAATAGATATATAAATAAATGTATATTTATATATATTTATTTTTTGACAGTATATTTAATTGCACAATGATGGATTAGTTAGAATTAAATTATTGAACAACGAAACTGAATTTATTTAATCGAAAATGTGTTTTATTAATTAAATATTAATTAGTACAGGAAGCTCCATAAGCCGTTAATTCATATTGCCGGCAATAGAGCATTCTGTACTAATCATCACTTTACTTTAATGAAAACATCAAATGTTTCTTCTAATTATGTTATCACAATAGCATTATTAGAAGAAACATTTAGAATTATATGTGCGCTCAGCTGATTGGCTGTTCGGCTGAGCGCACATATAATTAGCGGGTCCGCAGCACAGTGACTTCATTGTGCTGCGGACCAGCGAAGAGGACACATTGGGGTGAGTATAGAGCTCTCCCCACCCCCTCCCCAGCACTGCACCCCTCCCAGCAAGGAAGGGGGGGTCAGTTAACCCCTTCCTTGCTGGGATGGGTGCAGTCTGACATCAGTCTGGCCCCCAAGGGGTTAAGGGGGATGCAATACATCCTCCCTTAACCCCTTGGGGGCCAGACTGTAAGCAGCGATCTGTAAAGATGCTGCATACTGTAAGGTGCACAACACCGCTCACAATGATGGGTGTTGTGCTCCTGTTTGTGTGTTTCTCCCTTTTTGTTTTTCAGATATCGGTATCCTGGGGTTTACGTCGGATTCCGTGGACTACGTCGATGACCAGCGTTTTTTTTATTTTTTATAAAATGGTCAATGAGGGGTGTGGGGGTGTTTTTATTTGAATAAAAAAATTTTTTAACTTGTGTCTTGTCTTTATTTCTTTACTTTATAGACTTAGTAGTGGAAGCCGTCTAATAGACGGAATCCATCACTAAGTTGGGGCCTAGTGTTAGCCGGTATAAAATGGCTAACACTAACCCCCTATTATTACCCCAGTACCCAATGCCACCAGGGGTACTGGGAAGAGCCGGGTGCCAGTGGTCCCGGAGCGTCAAAATTGGCGCTCCTGGACCGGGCGGCAGCAGGCTGGTAAGATTTAGGCTGGGGAGGGCCTAAACCAATGGCTCTTCCCACCCTGGTGTTACCAGGCTGCTGTCGTTTGGTTTTTAACCCGGCTGGTTATAAAAATAGGGGGGACCCTATGCGGGTTTTTTTTTAAATAAATAATTTAAAAAAAAAACGCATAGGGTCCCCCCCTATTTTTATAACCAGCCGGGTTAAAAACCAAACGACAGCAGTCTGGTAACACCAGGGTGGGAAGAGCCATTGGTTTAGGCCCTCCCCAGCCTAAATCTTACCAGCCTGCTGCCGCCCGGTCCAGGAGCGCCAATTTTGACGCTCCGGGACCACTGGCACCCGGCTCTTCCCAGTACCCCTGGTGGCATTGGGTACTGGGGTAATAATAGGGGGTTAGTGTTCGACATTTTATACCGGCTAACACTAGGCCCCAACTTAGTGATGGATTCCGTCTATTAGACGGCTTCCACTACTAAGTCTATAAAGTAAAGAAATAAAGACAAGACACAAGTTAAAAAAAATTTTTATTCAAATAAAAACACCCCCACACCCCTAATTGACCATTTTATTAAAAAAAAAACAAAAAAAAAAACACGCTGGTCATCGACGTAGTTCACGGAATCCGACGTAATCCCCAGGATACCGATATCTGAAAAACAAAAAGGGAGAAACACACAAAAAACACACAAACAGGAGCACAACACCCATCATTGTGAGCGGTGTTGTGCTCCTTACAGTATGCAGCATCTTTACAGATCGCTGCTTACAGTCTGGCCCCCAAGGGGTTAAGGGAGGATGTATTGCATACCCCTTGGGGGCCAGACTGATGTCAGACTGCACCCATCCCAGCAAGGAAGGGGTTAACTGACCCCCCCTTCCTTGCTGGGAGGGGTGCAGTGCTGGGGAGGGGGTGGGGAGAGCTGTATACTCACCCCGATGTGTCCTCTTCGCTGGTCCGCAGCACAATGAAGTCACTGTGCTGCGGACCCGCTAATTATATGTGCGTTCAGCCGAACAGCCAATCAGCTGAGCGCACATATAATTCTAAATGTTTTTTCTAATAATGCTATTGTGATAACATAATTAGAAGAAACATTTGATGTTTTCATTAAACTAAAGTGATGATTAGTACAGAAAGCTCTTTTGCCGGCAATATGAATTAACGGCTTATGGAGCTTCCTGTACTAATTAATATTTAATTAATAAAACACATTTTCGATTAAATAAATTCAGTTTCGTTGTTCAATAATTTAATTCTAACGAATCCATCATTTTGCAATTAAATATACTGTCAAAAAATAAATAAATATATATATATATAAATATACATTTATTTATATATCTATTTATTTTAACAGCATATTTAATTGCAAAATGATGGATTCGTTTAAATTTAATTATTGAACAACGAAAGGCACTTTATTACAACGAAAATGTGTTTTATTATTTTAATAGATTAACCATGAGAGACATCGGCATTAGTGCAGAGGATCGCAAACCCCGGTAATAGCAATTCATGTAAACTGTTTCCCTGCTTTCCCAGATGCATCCAGAGGTGTTTCCACCACTTTCTTAAGATTTTATTTGTTATTTTTAGTTGAACCAGATTTCCAAGTAAATGACCGTATGTTTTGAGCCGCATGTCTATTTTTTCCCACGGCCGTAGTATCATCCGCACATTTACAGCCGCATAAAAAATACAGCCGCACAGTTACATAGTGTGAACCTAGCCCCCATCTGCAGACAACTAAAGGTCCTATCACACCAAGCGATTATGAGCCATCACGGCCGATAATCACTTGGTGTATTAGGTAGTGTTAAAAGGCAATATACAGCAGACATGCACAATGTCGGTCGACCGTTGTCCTTTTAACAGGCTGAATTAAACGATAAATAGGGCGACAGTCTGCTGGCCTTGCTCCATGTAATCTAAAGGTCTTCTGGGCTGCCTCTCCGTGCCCCCTCCCTGCTCATTGTTAGTTCATGTAATAGCACAGACAGTAAGCGGGAACAAGGGGCAAGCAAGCACTGACCTGACAGGCTGACCATACAAAGGCCAGCTCTGAAGCATAATGGATATTGGGACAGGTTAGATGACCATCAAAACAAATTGTTGCCATTAAAGGGGTTGTCCAGTGAAAATCTTTCTTTTAAATTAACTGGTGTCAGAAAATTATATAGATTTGCAATTTACTTCTATTAAAAAATCTCAAGTTGTTTCATACTTATTAGCTACTATATGTCATGCAGGAAATGTTTTATTTTCAGTCTGACACGGTGCTCTCTGCTGACATCTCTGGCCGAGACAGGTCTCTGTTTTCTATGAATCCCCATAGAAAACCTCTCCTGCTCTGGACAGTTCCTGTCTCGGTCAGAGATGTCAGCAGAGAGCACTGTGTCAGACTGGAAATAAAACAACATTTCCTGCAGGACATACAGCAGCTAATAAGTATGGGAAGACTGGAGATTTTTAATAGAAGTAAATTACACATCGATATAACTTTCTGACATCAGTTGATTTGAAACAAAAATATTTTCTCTGGATAACCCCTTTAACTAACTGTTGCTAATGAGATAGAGAATAAATATATACACACATATATATACACACATACACTATTTACATGGAAGGTCTAAAGGCCTTTAGAAGGCCTCTGGCTGCAATGGGAAGCTGGCAATCACTAACTATGCTGGCCGATCTGTTACATGCCGTGTGCAGGCATGATTTCATTGTGGCATGTAATAGGTATAAGTGCTAGGATCTGAGGGTTCTCCAGTCCTGGCAGTTAAGATGGGAGCCCAATGCAGAAGCCCTGCACCACCTTATTCCGACCATGCCATTAAAACGCATATTGGCAGTCACTAAAGCTTGCTATACTGAGGTACAACAAGCTGATAACTGCACCAGTGGGCATAATTAATTTTATATTATATATATATATATATATATATTATATATATATATACACACACACACACACACACACACACACACAACCGTTCAAAAGTTTGGGGTCACCCAAACTATTTTGTGTTTTTCATGAAAAGTCACACTTGTTCACCACCATACGTTGTGAAATGAATAGAATATAGAGTCAAGACATTGACAAGGTTAGAAATAATGATTTGTATTTGAAATAATATTGTTTTTACATCAAACTTTGCTTTCGTCAAAGAATCCACCGATTCCAGCAATTCCAGCATTGCACACCTTTGGCATTCTAGCTATTAATCTGTTGAGGTAAGCTGGAGAAATTGCACCCCACGCTTCTAGAAGCAGCTCCCACAAGTTGTATTGGTTGGATGGGCACTTCTGGCGTACCATACGGTCAAGCTGCTCCCACAACAGCTCAATGGGGTTCAGATCTGGGGACTGCGCTGGCCACTCCATTACCGATAGAATACCAGCTGCCTGCTTCTGTTGTAAATAGTTCTTGCACAATTTGGAGGTGTGTTTAGGGTCATTGTCCTGTTGTAGGATGAAATTGGCTCCAATCAAGCGCTGTCCACTGGGTATGGCATGGCGATGCAAAATTGAGTGATAGCCTTCCTTATTCAGAATCCCTTTTACCTTGTACAAATCTCCCACCTTACCAGCACCAAAGCAACCCCAGACCATCACATTACCTCCACAATGCTTAACAGATGGCGTCAGGCATTCTTCCAGCATCTTTTCATTTGTTCTGCATCTCACAAACATTCTTCTTTGTGATCTAAACACCTCAAACTTGGATTCATCCGTCCACAACACTTTTTTCCAGTCTTCCTCTGTCCAATGTCTGTGTTCTTTTGCCCATCTTAATCTTTTTCTTTTATTGGCCAGTCTCAGATATGGCTCTCTCTTTGCCACACTGCCCTGAAGCCCAAAATCCCGCAGCCGCCTCTTCACTGTAGATGTTGACGCTGGTGTTTTGCGGGTACTATTTTTTTGTATCAGAATAATTTTTATTGAGAAAAAAACAACACTTTTACAAAACAGATTTTCTCCACGTACAAACAAAAACACCCTGAAGAACATACCCTCCCACCCATTCCCTCCCCACCCATTCCCTCCCCAACTCCCACCCCCCAACTCCCAACTCCACATTCCACATCAACTTAAATAAAGTGCAATTGCGGGTACTATTTAATAAAGATGCCAGTTGGGGACCTGTGAGGCATCTGTTTCTCAAACTAGAGACTCTAATGTGCTTATCTTCTTGCTTAGTTGTGCAACGCAGCCTCCCACTTATTTTTCTACTCTGGTTAGAGCCTGTTTGTGCTGTCCTCTGAAGGGAGTAGTACACACCGTTGTAGGAAATCTTCAATTTCTTAGCAATTTCTCGCATGGAATAGCCTTAATTTCTAAGAACAAGAATAGACTGTCGAGTTTCAGATGAAAGTTCTCTTTTTCTGGCCATTTTGAGCGTTTAATTGACCCCACAAATGTGATGCTCCAGAAACTCAATCTGCTCAAAGGAAGATCAGTTTTGTAGCTTCTGTAACGTGATAGACTGTTTTCAGATGTGTGAACATGATTGCACACGGGTTTTCTAATCATCAATTAGCCTTCTGAGCCAATGAGCAAACATATTGTACCATTACAACACTGGAGTGAGTTGCTGGAAATGGGCCTCTATACACCTATGTAGATATTGCACCAAAACCCAGACATTTGCAGCTAGAATAGTCATTTACCACATTAGCAATGTATAGAGTGTATTTGTTTAAAGTTAGGACTAGTTTAAAGTTATCTTCATTGAAAAGTACAGTGCTTTTCCTTCAAAAATAAGGACATTTCAATGTGACCCCAAACTTTTGAACGGTAGTGTGTATATATATATATTTATATTACTTATATATTTATATACAGCATATATTTACATGCTGTTGCAAATACAGGATAACGTAAGCTATAGATTTTGCTGTGGAGTTCTGCTGTCCTTACAGCAACTGATCAGTGGTTCTTCCTGACATCTCAACATGCAAAAAGTCACTGGCTAAGGCAGGTCACTGCTATAACTGAGCAGCATCAACCAGGACCTGTCTCAGCAGCAACTTTTTATTTTAATTCTTTTGTTAATTCCAACTTTATTGACAAAAAAAAGTGTGGTTCAAGGCACCCCCTTGAAGAAAAGAATGATCCCTAATCCTATAATAATTTTAAAAGAACCAAGCTGCTTGTGAGCAGCAGAGAATGAATGAACAGAGGGAGGTAACATGTATTTGTTTATTTCACAGGTTATATCTGACACAGATATATACACAGACTGCAGACAAGGTTCAGAACCTGCAATTCCAGCACTACACGACATCACAGTTCCTATGTGCTTGATATAGTAAGACTGGAGAATAGGTATTCTTGTTAATGGATCTGGTGTCTGGTAAGTGTATATTTACCAACGTGTTTCACCTGAAGCAATGACAGCAGAGTGCCACAGGTATATAAATATAGCCTTTCCGTCATAGCAGCAGGACAGCGTAACAGCAGGGTTTTTTTCCACTTGGCTGTTTGCAGGCCAGGAGTACAGATGATATCTGTATATGCCAGGGAACTAAGCTTTGGCATGGAGTACATGACAGTAAGTCACAATGACCTCAGCAAGCGGCTAATTCCATTCCCCTTTTTAATTATTTTGGCCCAGTGGGTGGGTTAGTATTCCTGGGACTGTCCATCCTCCGAGTGCTGCAGGCTGGTTCGCAATTTGTACATGTGGTTTAGAGACTCCGTGAAAAAAGTTCCAATGGTGTTAATTTCCATCAGCGTCAAGTTATCCAGCTGGTAAATGAGAAGAGAGAGACGTGTAACAGCAGGAGGATCACTGGCAGGCCATTACATGCGTTTAATCAGAGGAGATGAAGACGGACACAGAATTGTTCAGCCAAGCTGGACAAAGGCTTAGAGAATCACATGTATTTATTGATACCTATATGACAAAAGTCACTTCAATTCCACCAATCTGTGCAGTGATGTGAACCCTCAGAACGGACACATTCTTACCACCATTTATATTTCTGACTCTGTGTGTGCATATAAAACATTAGACTGAGAACAAGCTCACCCATACCACAGCTCCGACCCCATTTGTACCTTGGCATGGGCTTCCTGCTCCCGCACAAAGCTGTCAGCAGACAACCGGAGCTTGGCAATCCGAGTATCCCATGCGTCTTTAACTAGCGTCCTGATATCATCAGCCTTTGGGATGTTGTCTGAGGCACTAAGAAGAGAAAACACAATGCTTATAACACTGGCCGTAACTATTTCCAGTAAATGTGACAATATGTGGATAAAACACATTGCTCTTATTAGTTTACATGTGCTGAAGATGGGTGCTCTGGTCATGACCATGGCCAAAAACCAACTATTACCGCTTGATATTCAGTAATCTCACGTCACTTTTATGGAATCATTGCCAATACTCCACAATGTATTCTTAAAGAGGTTTCCCACTTTGGACATTCTCTTGTTAAAAAGTCCACCAAATAAATAATATATATATTTATTATTATTAATTTAATTTATTTAATTGGTGGACTTTTTAACAAGAGAAAGTCCAAAGTGGGAAATAAATATATATATATATATATATATATATATATATATATATATATATATATATATATATACACATACATATATACATATATATATATATATATATATATATATATATATATATATAGTGCTGGCCAAAAGTATTGGCACCACTGCAATTCTGTCAGATAATACTCAATTTCTTCATCACAAATGCTTTGGTATTAATCTCTTCATTTAATTTGTCTTCAATGGAAAACCACAAAAAGAATTGTCAAAAAGCCAAATTGGATAAAATTCTACACCAAACATAAAAAGGGAGTGGACAAAAGTATTGGCACCCTTAGGGCCCTTTTACACGGAAAGATTATCTGCCAAAGATTTGAAGCCAAAACCAGGAATGGATTTGAAAAGAGGAGAAATCTCAGGCTTTCCTTTATTACCTGATCTCTGTTTATAGTCCATTCCTGGCTTTGGCTTAAAATCTTTGGCAGATAATCTTTCCAAGTAAAAGGGCCCTTAGAAAAATCATGTGATGCTTCTCTAATTTGTGTAATTAACAGCACCTGTTACTTACCTGTGGCACATAACAGGTGGTGACAATAACTAGATCTCACTTGCAGCCAGTTGAAATGGATTAAAGTTGACTCAACCTCTGTCCTGTGTCCTTGTGTGTACCACATTGAGCATGGAGAAAAGAAAAAAGACCAAAGAACTGTCTGAGGATTTGAGAAGCAAAATTGTGCGGAAGCATGAGCAATCTCAAGGCTACAAGTCCATCTCCTAAGACCTGAATGTTCCTGTGTCTACAGTGCGCAGGGCTAACCTTCCTAGATGTGGACAGAAAAGAAAAATTGACGAGAGATTTCAACAAAAGATTATCCACCATCCGCACAAAGAACCTCGACTAACATCCAAACAAGTTCTAGCTGCCCTGCAGTTCGAGGGTACAACAGTGTCAACCGGTACTATCCGTCGGCATCTGAATGAGAAGGGACTCTATGGTAGAATACCCAGGAAGACCCCACTTCTGACCGAGAGACATAAAAAAGCCAGGCTGGAGTTTGCCAAAACTTACCTGAGAAAGCCAAAAACTTTTTGGAAGCATGTCCTCTGGTCAGATGGGACAATATTAGAGCTTTTGGGAAAAAGGCATCAACATAGAGTTTACAGAGAACATAGAGAATCCAAAATTGACACTATCTGTTCTGACATCACCTCCCAGCCCCATAGATCCCAAACCCTCTCCCACCTTCTCTTCACTCTCTGCTTTTGATCCAGTGACAGAGGAAGAAGTGGCCAAGCTCCTCTCGTCCCACTACCTGCCCTAGTGACCCTATTCCCTCACACCTCCTCCAGTCCCTCTCTCCTGGCGTCACTACTCACATCAACCTCTCCCTCTCCTCTGGGATCTTTCCCTCCTCATTCAAACACTCTGTAACTACCCCGCTACTGAAAAGCCAACTATCGACCTGTCTCTAATCTGCCTTTCATCTCTAAACTCCTGGAATGTCTTGTCTACTCTCGCCTAACCCGCTATGGGCCCTATTCCACCGGACGATTATCGTTCACATAATCGTTAACGATCTCAAACGACCGCTATTGTGAAAGACCTGAAAACGTTCATTTCCATGGAACAATAATCGTTACTTATGATCGTATTTGTGATAGTTTTTTCTTCGCTATTGCGTTCGTATCTACTGCAAACACTGTCTTATTCAATGCAAACAATTTGCGAACGTTTTGCGAACGAGCAACAATAAAAATAGGTCCAGGACTTATAAAGCGATCAACGATTTCTCGTTCGGTCGTTAATCGTTAACTGCATTTCAACAGAGCGATTATCACTTAGATTCGAACGATTTAATGATAATCTGAACAATAATCGTCCAGTGGAATAGGGCCCTATCTCTCTGATAACTCTCTTCTTGACCCTCTACAGTCCGGCTTCCGATCCCTTCACTCCATTGAAACTGCTCTCACCAAGGTGTCAAACGACCTCCTGAAGGCCAAGTCACAAGGAAACTACTCCTTGCTGATTCTCCTGGATCTTTCAGCAGTGTCTGACACTGTAGACCACCAGCTCCTCCTCTCTATGCTCAGCTCTCTTGGTCTTAAGGACTCTGTTCTCTCCCGTTTCTCTTCCTACCTCTCTGACCGCTCCTTCAGTGTATCCTTCTTGGGCTCTACTTCTCCCTTACCTCTCTGTTGGGGTTCCCCAGGGATCAGTCCTGGGTCCCCTCCTCTTCTCCCTCTATACAGCCCCCATCGGAGAAACCATCAGCAGGTTTGGCCTGCAATACCATCTCCATGCCGATGACACCCAGCTATATACTTCTTCCCGTGACATCACTCCTGCCTTCCTGCAAAAAACTAGCGACTGTCTATCTGCTCTCTCTAAAACTATGACCTTTCTGTTTCTCAAACGTAATCTCTCTAAAACTGAACTTCTTGTATTTCCTCCCTCTAACAAACCTAAACCCGACATCTCCCTCTCAGTCTGTGGTACTAGCATAACTCCTGTGCATCAAGCTGGATGTCTGGGGGTTATGCTAGACTCCGATCTATCCTTCACTCCCTACATCCAAGCTCTTACACGCTCCTGTCATCTTCATCTCAAAAACATCTCCAGAATCCGCCCATTTCTCACCACTGACACCACTCAAACTCTGACTGTCGCCCTGATCCACTCTCGTCTTGACTATTGTAACTACCTACTAATCGGTCTTCCCCTCTCTAAGCTCTCCACTCTCCAGTCTATCCTGAACGCAGCAGCCAGGCTAATCTTCCTCTCCAGCCCTTATACTGACGTCTCCCCCCTGTGCCAGTCACTGCACTGGTTACCGATTAAATACACAATACATTTCAAACTCCTCACCCTCACCCATAAAGCTCCCCACAACTCTGCCCCTCCGTACATCTCCTCCCTCATCTCCACCTATCATCCTTCCCGTGCTCTGCGTTCTGCTAACATCTTCCTTAATCAGAACCTCTCACTCCCGCCTCCAAGACTTTTCTCGTGCTGCACCAGTTCTCTGGAACTCCCTACCCAAAGCGCTCAGACTAATTTCCAACACCCCCAATTTCAAGCGTGCTCTAAAGACTCATCTCTTCAGGTGCGCTTATAACATTTCCTAATCTTGTCTCCCTCTCTGCTCTCCCGTCTCCATTCTCTCTATAACCTCTTTGTTGCCATCTACTTTGTACTTGCTACCTTAGCTCAGAAAATGGCTTGTGACTGGCTCGCCCAATCACCTATAGGCGTTCCTGTGATTCTATGTACAGTGACTGGAACATCGACAAATAAAGCCCTTGTTGCCTCTCGTGTCACCTCCAGTCATCCAAGTCTGTACGCTCTCGAGAGCAGGTCTCTAATTTTGTATTTGTAATTTTATTTTTATTTATTTATTGTATAATTTAATATAAATATAACCTATATTTAAATAAGCGCAACAGAATCTGTTGGCGCTATACAAATAATATTTTTTATTATTATTACTACTACAGGGGAGAAAAAAAAAAAAAAAAAAAAAAAAGAGGCCTTCAAAGAAAAGAACACTGTCCCTACAGTCAAACATGGCGGAGGTTCCCTGATGTTTTAAGGTTGCTTTACTGCCTCTGGCACTGGACTGCTTGATTTTGTGCATGGCATTATTAAGTCTGACTAGGGCCCAGTGTGAGAAAGCTTGGTCTCCATCAGAGGTCATGGGTCTTCCAGCAGGACAATGACCCAAAACACACTTCAAAAAGCACTAGAAAATGGTTTGAGGGAAAGCACTGGAGACTTCTAAAGTGGCCAGCAATGAGTCCAGACCTGAATCCCATAGAACACCTGTGGAAAGATCTCAAAATGAAAGTTTGGAGAAGACACCCTTCAAATGTCAGGGACCTGATGCAATTTGCCAAAGAAGAATGGTCTAAAATTCCAGCAGAGCATTGTAAGAAACTCATTGGTGGTTACCAGAAGCGGTTGTTCGCAGTTATTTTGTCTAAAGGTTGTGCTACCAAGTATTAGACTGAGGGTGCCAATACTTTTGTCCGGCCCATTTTTGGAGTTTTGTGCAAAATTATCAATGATTTTACTTTTTTTTCATTCTCTTTTGTATTTTTTCATTGCAAGCAAAATAAATGAAGATATTATTACCATTTGTAATTGCAATCATTTTCTGGAAGAAATTGAGTATTATCTGACAGAATTTCAGGGGTGCCAATACTTTTGGCCAGCACTGTATACTGTAAACATGCAGTGCATAAGGAGCAATATACTGGACCAATGGACCCTGCTGAATAAATTATAGAGGGGGATGTTATTGGCAATTCTCTGTACTTAGTACTTAATCATTATTATTACCTAGAGACCTGCACATTCTATGAGAATGCTGCTGATTCATGCAATAATATGGAAAGACAAAAAAAGTAATGGTGTAGACTAATATTGATTTATCAATTTCTGCCACAGATGTAAGTGAAGGTCATCACTAAACAACTCACCCTGACAGTATAGTCAGGCCCAGAGTCTTCACTCTCAGATGAAATTAGGATCCACTAGAATTAGGGTCCTTTTACAAGCCTCGATGCAAGCGCGCACTGATCAGCCGGATTGGAGCTTGTTACAGCGCCTTCAGATAGCACAATTAATCGTGCTGCTGGGCTGCACAAATGATCACTGTATTGTTCGTTCGGCCATTTAAATATACTGCTAACGGCCGCACATCTCTAGTTTAGAGACAGAGAGTCTGGCCTATAGTGATATATTTTAGCGCAACACAAAAAATGCGATCAGCCAATGAGCGGCCATTTTCCCACTCCTCTGCTGATTGCTGACAAAGCTCCTTGTGGAAAAGGGGCTTTACTCATGTTCCCTTTGCATTCAGTTTCCATTTTCTCTGTATACTTACATAAATATGTCAAATGTCTTGTACTTACTGATTTAACAATAATTTGGTAAGTTCCATGTAATGTGGATTAGGCATTGGTGTGAATGTATCTTCCCTCCGTTCATTGTCTCTGATTTCCTCCAGCTTGTCTAAAATGTATGTAAAAAGAGCTCAGATTTATAACAGAAACACCCATGAAACCACCCCAGCAGCAGAAACCAAAAAAACATTTTATGTTTAAGAAAAAAGGTCTGCACACAGTGTATTTTACTAGAAAGGACTGGAAAAATCACTACTTAGAAGGAAATCTGTCTGTTAGGACAAGGAGACATTTCATATCTGTCTGTGCTGTGCAAGCTCAGCTCCAAGCAGGGATGGGAGTGGAAGGAAGGGGTGTTCAGGCTGAAAGTAGAACAGGAACTTAAGAAAGCCTCTCTTACACTATGCACTATGTTGTGAATGCACAGATCAATATATAAAAGTAACCATGCGTCTTCTTGTCCTAACAGTTTGCATTTGGTAGATTCATTTTAATGGAAATCTGTCACACTGAATACACAGATTGCTGTCAATCACTGAGTAGGACCATCCACTTGAACACTCAACCCAGAGTGAGCAAAGATTTACATGGATAAATGACAAACTATCCTGGAACTTTTCCCACAAATCAATCTACTCAGTTCCTCCTGCTCTATAACACGGTGCCCACAGACTAGACTGCATTTTCAATATGACAGGTTCCCCTATGTACGAATAGTACACCTAAGCATGCTTATGGGTGCCTTCACACAGGACGACTTGCAGCGGTCTCCCGCTGTCTGTATACATTCTCTTTCTCCCGACTTCCTGCTCTGCCGCCCAGCCAATCAGTGTGTTGCGCAGCCGCAGCCACTGATTGGCTGGGTGGGAGAACAGGAAGCCGGGACCCCATGCAGCAAGGAGACAGGTAATGTATACAGACAGCGTGGGAGCCGATTAAGGGGGCGGGTGAATTACATACTATGAAGTCACAGGGACCTGCCAGGACCTTGCCTCGTAGCAGATCTCGCTGCAAAACACCCTTAAGAGGAAATATGGTCAGGCAGCCCTTGGATGGGCTTTAATGGACCCTGTGCTTTCTGCCTATACAAAGGTCTTCCCATCCACCCCTAGCACCACAAGCTAGCTCAAGCTCAAGATAGGTGGGAAGTAGTTAAAAGGAATCTGTAAGGTCCGCACCAGGTACAGAGCTGCAGACAAAGGCAGATAGGTGAGGTACAAAAAGTTACAAATAATGCTTTTGTCTGTGCTCATGGCCATTTGCAGTTATAAAACTATTTTTCCTTGGAAGCTGAAGTGCCGCGGAAGCTGATTCACAGCATGCATAACTTTTTCCTTTCATACCCTCCCTGTCTTCACTGAGAGGTGGGGAGGAGGTGTGCATGCTGTGACTCGGCTTCATTTCTGTGGCACTTCAGCTACCAAGGAAAAATGTAAATGTCCCTCATCATAGGCATCGTGTGTTTTACTTCCCCATCACACATCTGCCTATGCCGGCATCCCTGTACCTGCTATGGATCTGACAGATTCCCTTTAAACCAAGACCCCCTCCCAACTGCTAGGATAAAGGGGCAGTACTCAGATTTTAGATCTTCATATCCCTAGCCTGCCTCGCCACAAAAATGCAAGTACATTATTATGATTGATTAATTTCTACGAAAATATACCATGCTCAGAGATCAAAAGATCTCAGGTAAAAACCAAAGTCACACAACAGTCAAGAGACAGGTAATACAATACCAGGGGAGTTACTTATTACACTGGTGTAAAGTAGGTCTGGCTCAGCAGCTTCTTCCTAATGTCCTACATGATCCTGGGGCAACTTCTGAGGGAATAAGGCAAAGGTATAAAGCAGCTTCCTGTGTGTGCAGTGGATGCAGCCAGTCTCCAGCCTCCATGTCTTGAACAACTCAGAACTAAATCAAGCAGATGGTCTTTTCCTGCTGACAATTTTCTATGTTTCTAACTAAATATTCACCAAACACAAAGAAATACTGCTAAAAATGCCAGATACCTGTGATGCAGAGGTCGGACATCAGCACAGATTTATGAGCTCTCTGTCAGCGTCTGCACTCCTGAATCATTGCGGTCCCACAGGAACTACTTACTCAGCCAGTCAGTGACTGCCGCTGTGTCCTACCTTACTCACAGATTGGCTGAATATGCATTACTGAGTGGGGCTGTGACATCAAAGGACACCACACTGAGGACAGAGGTTACTGCTACACTACTTATATCTTCTCCTCCTCCTCTATATTACACAGGATATCTTCATATTACACTGCTGCCCATATACAGTCATCCAGCATCCAGGAAGAGACCAGCACAGATCTCCCCCCACACAATGGACTCTTCCAGCTCAGAAACAAGCTGCCAAATAGTGACCGACATCACCTCCCTGACCACCCTTATGTAATAGGGCCAGTGCTTTATTACTGAAATAAATTGTGTAACTAAATGTATGTGAGAAAGTGTTTTCCTGATTTATTTATAAATTAAATTACATTGGTAGAACATAAAATATATTACTGAGGAACATTTTAAAAAATTCATATAAAAATTCAATGATAAAATTTAATTTATTTTTTTTATATAAAGCTGGAGTTGGTAAAATTTTTTCCCCAAATCCAACCAAAACTAGCTCCATCTATGCCCTGCTGGCTAGTCCTCGAGGAATTTTACTTATCCCTAGAACCAAAGCTGCTGTTTGGCATTACTTATACAATGTCACCCCTGTAGGGATTGTGATCCACATCTAATCACTGAATGGAGCTGTTTTGTAACACCAGACCCAGAACATGGTCAGACATGACAGTGCGTGGAAGAAATGCCAAAGGGGCTACAGCATTGTGATTCTAGGAATTGGTGTTCTCCAAGGTCCAACCACCATCCATTGATCCACTGATGACATATCCTACCACCCTGATAAACTTCAAAAGTGCAGCTTTAGGACATCTCTTTAAATATACACAATTGACGGTCTTACCGACATCCATCCACTCTGGAGGAACAATGCGACATTTCTGACGTTGCTTCAGGTTTATAGCCAGCCACAGAGGCACCTGCACAGGGAGACCAGGGTTGAATGGACCTATATCACCCTAAAGTAAAATAGAAAAATAGGTAAGGGCACAAATATACATGGAATATTCAGCTTATCGTGGGCAACAAAGAAATGTATAGAGTATATGAGAATCCTTGAGCCACCCTCTTCGGCCATGTGTCTGCCACTAAATCACATTATATATACAAAAACTGCATTGAATACAATCATCAGCAATTAGCCATAAGAAAGATATGAATCCTGGAGATGCTTCTGATCTGCAGGTGACGGGAACATAGAGAGTAAATGACAGATGTGTGAAACATGACCCAACAATTGTAGGCATGCTGCCCAGGAGGTATGGTAGTAGCACGAACTTAAAGGGATTGTCGAGGCTCAGAAAAACATGGCCATTTTCCTCCAGAAAGAGCACTTCTTTTGTCCTCAGAGTGAGTGTGGGTTTTGCAGCTCTGTGACATTCATATGAAAGGAGCTGAAGTGTAATAACGCACACAACCTGAGGACAGGGGTAGTGCTTTTTATGCAAGAAAGTAGCTTTGCTTTTTCGAATCCTTGATAACCCCTTTAAAAGAAAATCAAGAATTAAACCCTTGCCACAAAACGACATTGGAATAAGCTGAATAAATATTGAGTGTTATTTCTCAGTTAGTATTTGCTGTGTTAGAGGGGAAAAAATGATTAAAATAGAATATCTGCCAGAAAAATGAAAATTTTATATTTCTCCTCAGAGCTTAAATTTCTACGAAACACCTAAAGGGTTAATAAACTTATGAAATTATACTTTGAATACTTTGAGGGGTGCAGTTTTTACAGTGGAGGGATTTATGGTGGGAAAATACAGGCCCCCCAAATCCACTTCAGAACTGAACTGGTCCCTAATAAAATCAGAATTTGAAATTTTCCTGGAAATTTGAAAAATTAATGCAAAACTTTAAAGCCCTCTAACATCCTAACAAGTAAAAGGATGTTCACCAAATGACATCACCATAAAGTAGACATGTTGTAGATGTTTCAGTAATAATTAGTTCATGTGGCATAACTATTTTTCTTAGGAAAAGAGAATTTTGAATATAAAGAAACGTAAAATTTTTTTAAGTTTGTGCACAAATGTGTTCTTTTACAAAAAAACTACTGAATGCATCAACCAAAGTATACCACAAACATAAAGAGCAATACGTCACAAAAAACAATCTCAGAATAACCGCAATAGCTAAAAGCATCGCAGAGTTACCACTACATAAAGAGACACAGGTCAGATTTGAAAAATAGGCCCCGGGCATTAAGGCCAAAACAGGGACTTAAAGGGACTTTTTGGTGGGCTTTCATTTACAAGGGCATGCCCAAGAGCAGGGTATGATAGACCCCAGGCTGTTTTTCTTGCCCACTAAATGGTACTAGGGCTTGGTGATATGTCCAAAAACTAAAATCTCAATTTTTTTTTATTTATTTTTTTTTAAATTATTCTCAATTTAAATCTCATTTTTCTGGCTAATAATGATGGGTGTAGTAGTAGAGGCATAGTGGATGAGGGAAGTAGCAGTATTGGGAGCAGAAACAGATCGCTGATCTTAAGGAGACCAGCCAAACAATAACACTGCCGGTTGCTAGTAAAAGCGCTCAATGAAGTGAAATCCTAGGTGCATTGCCCCACTGGGAAGCATGAATATGCAAAAGAAGAGCCCGTGGAGCCTCATCGAAGAGTCTCAAAACATAGAACTAGCCAGATATCCCTCCGGGAAGTTTCTCTTGTGGCTCTACTAGGCATTGCTTCCACCTAGCCAGAATCCTGCTCCACACTGATGAGGGGCAACACCCCGAAACAGCTGTATGTGGATGGATACCTGGCCTTGGTTTTTGCCTTGTCATTACATTGACTTATAGGGCCACTTAATATGGTGGTTTTGGTGGTTTCCTTACAGGAGCCACCCCTTGGCTGGGTCCTTCCCGGAGGGATATCTGGCTAGTCCTGTGTTTCGAGACTCTTCTATGAGGCTCCGCAGGCTCTTCCTTTGAGTATTGGGAGTAGTAGCAGCAATAGTAGTGGGAATAATAGCAGTATTGGGAGTAGTAGTATTGGAAGAGGGAGTAGCAGTAGTAGAAGTATTAGGAGAAGTAGTAGTTGCTGTAGTAGTAGTAGTATTAGTAGTGTTAGGTAGGCGTGGGGGGTAGCCTTGCCGAGTCCTTCCCCGCTCTTTCTTGCCTCAGGTGCTCATCAGTGCCCAGCCACTACTGCTCCTCTTCGATCTCTAACGGGCGGGCAGTTGCCCAGCAGGGGTCACCCTGACCTGCAGGAGGCACAGCTTTCCGCTCCGGGTCGGTCAGACTCCTTGGTCAAACTGAAGGCCGCCCAGTCCCTGTGCCACTAATCCAGAGCGCACCTTTTTTTTTTTTTTTTTTTAATGAATTTCTGATTTTCGATAAAAATCAATTCTCAAATTCTGGACGAATTAATCGAATCAATTTGATTAATCACTCAGCCCTCAGTTGCTCTAACATGTTTCAAGCGGGTTGTTACTTTTACAGCATTAGTGTTATTGTGCAGACCAAATCTTAGCACTATACCTAGAATTACATATTTTTTAACTCATTGAGATGGTATTAGGATTGTATCTTTGAGATTTTATTTTGACTACATAAACATGGTTTATGATTTACAGATCATGTTTATGGAATTTACAGCTTAAGGCTATGTTCACACTACGTAAAACTACGGTCGTAGTTCTCGCCGCAGAACTACGGCGGTAGTTTTGTGGTGTGTGACGTAGCTTTAAGTTGAATGGGATTCCAGCTGGAGTGTACACACATCATATACGCTCCGGCCGGGAGCCCGTGCGGCGCCGGAACAAAACTGACAGGTCAGTTTTCTGCGGCCGGAATTCAGTGAATTCCGGCCGCTAAAGGACCTGTCAGTGCACACAGTGAAGCGAGCGGCTCCGGCCGCTTGCTTCACTGTGCGCTATGGGAAGCTCTGATGCGGGCGCACGCTAATGCGCCCGCATCAGAGCTCCGCGGCCGGACGGATCATTCGGCAGGTACCAAGTACCGGTGATGATCCGGGCACAGGCCGGCCGTTCCGTGACCCGGCCGGGGTCACGGAACGGCCGGTCTGATACGCCGTGTGAACATAGCCTAATAAATTACTCCGAAAAATGCAGCTCTGCATTTAGAGCCTCAGGCTATGGAGAAATGCAGTGTTGAATTGACCGGAAAAAAAATACATATGTATTTTATATATCTGCAAGACAGCAAAAATGTTGAAAACAACATATAATACAACCGTATGTCTCTAAATAATATCACCATACAGTCATACTATGACAGACCAAATTCAGTATGTAAAGACCAATAATACCAAACTACAAGGGGCGAATTATACCATGAACACTACTATTACCACTACACAGTGGCTGGATAATATCACCATATCATTACTGGGTAAAAGCCACTATACACAGACCAACATTACCAATAATACTGGCACACCAGAAACACACATTACCATCACAGTGAGACTGACCTTTAGCATCCACTGGACAAACAACTAAGGCCTTATTTACACGTCCCATAATTTAAAGATCCGTATTTCCGTATTCGAGTTAGTGCACATTGATGTCTACTGGGATATTCACACTATCAGTAGATTACAAGGATGCAAACCAATGCAGAAAAAAAGGACATGTCCTAGTGCAGACCCAGATTTTTATTTTTTTTACGATCCTCTTGTAGAAATTAATGGGATAGTCTTTTTTTATAGATTGTAACCTGTTTGGCATTAACCCCTTGCCTCCGCAGCCTGTTTTGGCCTTAAAGGACAAGTGCCACGGCAGCAGGAGAGAGGGTATGAGGGAAGGGGGAGAGAGGGTATGAGGGGAGGGGGGAGCTGCCTATGTGCCGGAGTCAGTCTGAGGGAAGATAAGCAAGTGAGATGTGACAACTGATGGCTTGCAGTTGTTCAGCCAATCGGAGGTGAGCAAGCCTGTCACCTGACAAGGCAGGGGAGGGGGGAGGCTAGTGTAACAGGAGAAGGAGCTGAGAGAAGAGCTTGGTGACGGTGTCGACAGTAATCAGGTCTGTGTGAGTCAGGACACTTCCTGCTGGGGGGTGAGGGGGGAAAAGACAGGAAGGGAGGCAGATAGGTGATTGAAGCACATTACAGAGTTATATAACTTTGTCATGTGCTTCAATTACTGGGAAAAAGTTTTTCATGGCACTTGTCCTTTAATGACAAGGACCTATTTTTCAGACCTGTCTCTCTTTATGTAGTGATAACTCTGTGATGCTTTTACCTATCGCAGTTATTCTGAGACAGTTTTTTCGTGACATATTCCTCTTTATGTTTGTGGTATACTTTGGTTGATACACTTTTGTAAAAAAACACATTTGTGCAAAAATTTACATTTATTTATATTCAAAATTCTCTTTTTCTGAGAAAAATAGTCATGCCACATATAATAATTCTTAATGCAACATCTACAACATGTCTACTTTATGGTGACGTCATTTGGTGAACGTCCTTTTACTTGTTAGGCACACGTGTCCAATGAGGAAGGAAAAATCTCCTGGCACTACCACCACAGGCTCAGTTCGGGGACAAGACACAGTCCGCTACAGGAATGAACTCCAAGCCACTATCGGTGGTGCTCAACAACAGTAAACATCTTCCATAAATAGTCCCAATAAAGAATTTGTGGCACTCTCCGTCTTCGTGGAATAAAATAGCCTTTATTGCATGGCGGCTCGGTCAGGACGCTGACAGAGTGACTGGGCTACAGCCGTTTCAAGCACGTGCGCAGCGCGTGAAACAGCTGTAGCCCAGTCACTCTGTCAGCGTCCTGACCAAGCCGCCATGCAATAAAGGCTATTTTATTCCACGAAGACGGTGAGTGCCACAAATTCTTTATTGGGACCTTTTACTTGTTAGGATGTTAGAGGTCTTCAAAATTCTGCAGCGATTTTTCAAATATCAGGTAAATGTCAAATTCAGATTTTTTTTAAGGACCAGTCCAGTTCTGAAGTGGATTTGTGGGGCCTGTATGTTAGTTACCCCCATAAATCCCTCCACTGTAAAAACTGCAAAGTATTCAAAGTAACATTTTATAAGTTTATTAACCCTTTGGGTGTTTTGCAGAGATTAAAGCAAGTTGGAGGGGAAATTAAAATTTTTCATTTTTTCGGCAGATTTTCCATTTTAATTATTTTTTTCCTCTAACACAGCAAATAATAACTGAGAAATGCAACTCAATATTTATTCCCCTTATTCCAGTGTTTCTAGAAATCCCCCATATGTGGTCGCAGTGCGTCACCTGTCTCAACCATAGGCCTCAGACATGACAGAGACCTGGTGAATTTTGGGTCTTTTTTATTTTAGTTTTTTTTTTTAGCCATTATACCATGTGACAGAGGCCTAGGGGGGACAAAATATTTGTGTAAGACAAGTTGACGTTTCCATCTGTACCATTCTGAGGGACATAAGACACCCTAATCAATATTTATTTAATATTTTATGAGGTGGTACGAATAAAAAACACAATTTAGCAGCAGTTTTTCACCATTTTTTGTACGCCATTTACTATACGTTACATATGACATGTTATCTTTATTCGTCAGGTTGGTACAATTACAGCAATATCCATTTTATATAGCTTTTGTTATAGTTTATGGCATTTATACTATATATACTGTTTGTGTCTTGCATATTGTAAGAGCAGTAATATTTTTATTTTTTCGCCAATGGAAGGGCTTTTTTTTAGCGGCATAAGATGACGTTTTTATCGGTACAGCTTTTGGATACATGTGACATTTTGATAGCTTTTTTCTATATTTTTTAGGGGGCGGGATAACAAAAAAAATTGTCATTTTGGTTAGTTCTTCACTTATTTTTTGAATGGCGTTAATCTGGCGGTATAATTAATGTAATGGGTTAATAGACGGCGTCATTACGGACGTGGAGATACCAAATATGTGTATCTAATATATAGGGGATCATTTATAAAGGGGGGATGGGGAATGTGTGTATTTTAATTATTTATGTATGTATTTATTTAATTATTTAATTTATTTGTTTTAATTATTTATTTATGTATTTTTGTGTGTGTGTGTGTTTTACTTTTGCAGGTACATATATAATACATTACAGCACATAATCAGTGCTGTAATTCTTTCCTTTATGACCTGATCTCAGTTTACAGTCTGTTTCTTGCTTTGGCTTCAAATCTTTGGCAGATAATCTGTCAGATAATCTTTCTGTGTAAATGGACCCTAACACACTGACACTCATTCAAACGATCAGGTCCCTGCAGCTGATTCAAACGATCAGTGCAGGGACCTGATCGTTCAGAACAGGGGGAGCCGGATGGGAGCACGAGCACAAGAATGAGGGGGGAGCACAGGAAGGGAGCCGAATCCGGAGGGGAGGGGGAGGAGACCGGGGGGGGGGCTGGATCGTGGCTGCAGGAGCTCGGACGTTACAGGGGGAAATAAGGAGGGCCTGGGGGGAAGATTACAGCAGTGGCGACAGGAGGAGGCAGCGTGCTATGAAATAATGTCCTGCACAGTGCAAGTGGGTAGCTTAGTAAGTCCCCGATTAAGTAGGCATATCCTCCAAAGAGGGCTGGTAATTTCCCCATTAGGTATGTATATTCCATGCTGTTCACCCCCCATCATGCAGATAAGTCTCAAACACTAGTTCGGTAGTTTCCCATTATACAGGTATGACGCCCACAGTTGTTAGGCTGTTTCCTTATTAGGTAGGTATGTGCCCTAGTAGGCAGGTACATCCTTAGGTAGTTCCCACCCTCCAGTAAGGGAAAGCATATTGTTAGGTAGCCCATCCCCCAAAAAGACAGGTATGTCCTTAGGTACTACGCCCCCCAATAGGCTGGTATGTTCTTGAGTAGGCACAGGTAAAATGTGCACAGTAGTGAATGCTGTAATGAGTAAAAAGAAATTGTAACAGGCATGGGCATACAAAGTATGTTTACAATACTCAAAATAGTTTCTAAAGCTTATAATAATACCCTTTTGATATAACTAACTTGTGCACTTAAAATTATGGACATAGAGAAAAAGACCACGGAAAAGACAAAGGTCTATGACAGTTGTTATACCCAGGAAGTTACATCTCTTGAACTGTGTATATGACAGTTACAATATGCAGGTAGTTACGTCATCACTGTCCATATGACATTTCATTATACAAAAGATGACATCACAATGGACCATATATTAGACACAGTATAAAGAGGTGTACAGGAGGTGACATCACTGCCTATATGAGTTCTTACATACAGGAGGTGACATCACTACCAGGGCTGTGGAGTCGGAGCTAGTTTTGGCTGGAGTTGGAGTCATAATAAATGTACCGACTCCAGCTCTAAAAAAAAAAAATAAATCCTTCAAAATGTTATAATTGAGTTTTTATAGGAATTAAAAAAAAAAATCATCAATATATTTTATGTTCTACCAATCGAAGGACCTATCCTCCCTATATCAGTAATAAGCACTGGCCCTAATCGATAAGGTTGGTCAGGGAGATGTTGTTCATCACTATTTGGTAGTTTGTTTCTGAGCTGGAAGAGTCCATTGTGTGGGGGAGATCTGTGCTGTTCTCTTCCTGGATGCTGGATGACTGTATATGAGCAGCAGTGTAATATGAAGATATCCTGTTTAATATAGAGGAGGAGAAGCCATAAGTAGTGTAGCAGTAAACTACAGCAGTCAATGTGGTGTTTTCTCTCGGGGAGAAGATTGTGTTTTTCTTTAGTGTGCTATGGCTGCACTAGGCTGCGTGTGTGTGTGTGCTATGGCTGCAGCGGGCTGTGCGTATGAGTGTGTACTTTGGCTGCAGCAGGCTGTGTGTGCTTGTGCTATAGATGCAGTATGGTGTGTGTGTGTGTGTGTGTGTGTGCTATGGCTGGAGGAGACGGAGACTGTGTGCGCACGCTATGACTGCAGCAGGCAGTGTGTGTGCATACATACATATAAATAGGAGTACATAGAGGACACATTTATACAGGAGTAGACATGCACAGGAGAACATGGAAGATACAGATAAGTATGTGTCTTTGTTTTTTATTATTATTTTTACTAATGGGTGTCTACATGAGGGGTGTATTCTAAAGGAAGAATTAAAGGGTTACTCTGGCGAAAATCTTTTTCCCAGTAATTGAAACACATAACAAAGTTATATAACATGTAATATGCTTCAATTACCTATCTGCTAGGGATGGTACGAACCCGAACCCTGGGAAATGATTCCCGCTGTCTGCCCTCTCCGTGGAGAGGGTGGATACAGTGGGAGGACCGCCTGGAAAACTGGGATACAGCCATAACCATAGGCTGTATCCCAGTTTTCCAGGCGGTCCTCCCGCTGTATCCACCCACTGCAAGGAGCGGGCAGACAGCGGGAATCTGATGCCCAGCGTTCAGGTTCATACGAACCCGAACCTCGGCAGATTTGGACCATCCCTACTATCTGCCCCTCTTCCTTATCTTTCCCCCCTCAATCCCCCACCAGGAAGTTAAGTAAACTCATTCATATCTGATGACATCATCAAGAGGGAGGCGGGTTTAAGCCCTGTTAGGCCAGCCTCCCTTTGTCAGATGACACAGGTTACTAAACTCTGATTGGCTGAACAAGCTGTGAGCCATCTAACAGTTTTACAGTCAGTTAGACATCACAGGAGACAAAGTGCATCATGGGAAACCCCAAACCAGTAAGTGAAGAAAAAATTAAGCCACCAACTGGAGCTTCAGGGACCTGCAAACAGCGGGAAATTCAAAAGCAGATTCAGGAGGGATGGTAAATGTAAAAACTATGTTTATGATTGATTGATTTTATTAGCAGCGGAGTACCCCATTAACCATGGGTGGGGGATTGCCAATACCCATGGGGGTTGCCTGGGAGGGGTCGATTTAGACAGCAACAATGGTAAAAACTATGAAAAATGTAAAATGTTGGCAACTACATAACATGCATGAGGTGACGTTCCCATTGTGTGTATGACACTCATACAGCGCTCACATATGTGCACCTGGTACTTGCTGCGTATACAGCATAGTACTAGGCGACTCACCCCGATCAGGTAGACCTTATCCAGGCTGAAGTTGGGGATAATAGACACCAGTTGCTTTTCCGCCAGGAACTCCACCTCAGAGGTCTCCATCTCCGCCGCCCGCTCCTGCCTGTCTGCCCAGATTTCCCGCGCTCTCGGGTTCACCAATCGGCGCTTCGTACGGCTGGATGACGCATGGTACTCCACCAGGCAGCTCCTGGAAGTGAGGGCTGGAACGCAGAACCCGGAAGTGTCCTGTAGTGAGGGGTTTTGTTTCTGGAAGCTGAAGCAGTTGGAAGCAGAGAACAGCAGCTCCTGTTATAGCATACGTAGCCGATTAACTGCGGCCTTACTTCTTGTATTTCCATCTACATAGCTATAGGTAGTGTTTATGTTGTGGCTGTAATACATGACCTAAAATGTGGCAGCATTGGGGCCGCCTGTGTGAGGTCTCCGGTGTGCGCCAAAGCCTCCGTATACCTCCCAGCCGATCCTGCGGGACAGTCCTTAGCTGTGTCCCGCCAGGTCTGTCACAGGGGGCTCATTTGCAGCAGAGACATCTTTGTAACGTAAAGCCTTGGTTTTTACTGCGTTTTGTGTGTCCTGATGAGAACAGGATGCTGATGTATACTGTGGCTAAGAGCAGCCGATGCCATTTATTACAATACTCCGAATGGAGTCACCAGGGGTGCAGCTAGGACTTATGGGGCCCCATAGCAAGAAACTGTACAGGGCCCCATGAATCCTATATGACCCCCACCCCATACTCACATCACCCGGCGCAGTCCCGCCTTTCTTCCAGATCCCTAGTATACGACTGACGTCATTGGTGCGCCAGGGAGCTAGGAGAACAGAATGCCAAGGCATGGCGCAGGGTGATATGAGTATTGGGGGGGGGGGGGGCACGGAGCCATTGGGTGCTGTGAGCCGTAGGTTAACCACATCTTGCTGGAGGGGCCAAGGCACCCCTGGCACATGGGCCCCATAGCAGTTGCATAATCTGCCTCTATGGTAGCTACGCCACTGGGAGTTACCTATTTGTGAATTCTGGCTGTATACACCAATTTTATTGGTACATAATAGTGGAATCTGCTGCATTATTAAAGGAGAACTCCATCCACAACAAAAAAATCCGAAGCAGGCAGGGAATGGGTGTAACATAAGAATCCATACATATTCATCCCCATGCCCCCACAGCGCTGCTCTCAGACCCCACAAGCCCCCTGCAACACCAGGACCTGGGCTCAGGAATGCCTGCTCAGCCAGTAAGGAACACTGAACACTTCAAAGTGCTGAGTTTGGAAGCCTTAGAGCCATATTACAAGGCCTAATCACTAATATAAACAAGAGACGGTGAAAATCGTGCAGCAAGGGCTGTGCGGACATTGTTAGCGATGTCTGTGCAGCCCCTGCCCCTAGTGTAAAATAAACCTTATACACGTCTTTCTACGCTCCTGGTGTGGCTGAGATGGGACGGTGCTAAGGCCAGTGATTGGCTGAGCTGCCTGTCACTTCAGAGACCAGCCCAGAAGTTCCAGTGGCTGCTGCGGACGGCGGGCAGAAGCAAGAGGGACACCGGGGAGCATGAAGAGATATGCATACATTTGGGGGGGGGGGGGGGGGGGGGTTACACAGTCCTTGCATTGCTATTACATGTAATGACGCCCAATGATTTTTAGGCCATGTTCACATAGTGTATTAACAGCAGCAGTTGTTGGCAGTGTGAAACAACAGCCATTGTTTTAGATGTTCCATATCAGCCGCAGGAACATCTTTTTATTTCATTTGGATTGCGGGCACACTTGGGTGTGCCTGCAGTCCAAATCATCATTGAAGTCTATGCAATGTATGGCTGTTGAACAGCCATACATTGTGTGAACAAGTCAATTATTTGTGCGGCCGTATTGAAAAGCGGCTATTGTTTTATTCTTTTATTCTATAAAAAAAGAGTCAAGGAGGCTTTCCTCAACTCCTGAAGTGAACCAAGCTGTACCCCCCCCCCCTTCCCATTCTTGACCCTTCCTGGGCTCTCTTTGTGCCACAGTATAAAAGCATTTTTCTATATTTTGGAAGCACAGCTGGCTATATGAATGAGCCGTGTGTCTCCATGACCAAACAGCTAGCTAACAGTGTCAGCAGTTTGGAATGTGAATTACAGCTGACATATTCCCTTTAAGCTTCCTTTGTGTTTGGTCTTATCCCTGCATTTTATCACCCATAAACACCAGACACTACAGAGAGTGTGCCCGGGGGAAACATAAGCACCACCACTTGTGTAGCATCCTTGTCACAGTGCTTGTCCACATAGCGTGGGAAGACCCTGTAGAAGCCATTGTAGCCAGTGTGGCGCGGACTGTGACTGGCATGAGGACCAGCGATCCAATAGGCCTCCTACCCTATTGCACCATCTGTGCTCCCACTGGGCTGCCACAGATGGTGATCTAGATCCACACAGCTCTCCATTAAAACTGACAAGCAGACTTGCTGTTATTTGAGTCTCTCAGCAGCAGAGCCTCAGGCTTTGGGCCTGGATCATCTGATCTCCATACACAGAGATGATATTGAAAGACAGTTTTCACATTTTAATGATCAGTAAAGCAGGTTCTAGAATTCCTTCGGGTCGTCTGGTGACCCCTGTAACAAGGATGGACTGGAAGCTTATGCTTCTAGGCAAAGGGCCTACTGACCAGTGTATGGCTGTTCCATCACTTATACAAAATGGTGATGACATCATTATAATGTTTTTACAATTATATAAAATGTATCTGAACTTGCACAGTACAGTTGTATCTATTTGTATGTGTGCTATAGCTCTTTGTTAGTCTGTAAAAGGATTTAGTGTTCTGATTTCTTTCCCTACAGTCTCTGCCTTAATGGTGCCTTTCCCCATCAGCTGCGGCTCTTCACCGGGGAGGTCGGGTGGCCCTTTTGGACTGCTGTCTTGGAATTCAAGGTTCCTGTCGGGGTGGGAGGTGTGACGATGATGTCAGGCACGTTCAGGTGTCCTCTGGGGAAGGTTCTAGAAGCATCCTCCCTGGTATTACAGATCTGCACTCCTGTAGACACAAGAGAAGACATTATGGTTGTCATAGTAATGGTTGTGTTGTCAGTACTGGGTACATTTATATATACTGTCTAATAAAAACAGTTTTTTTTGCCCTTAATTTAGCTGTAATTTCTTATATTAAGCAGGAAAGATAAAATCTGAGCTGTGATTGGTTGCTACGGGCAACAAAGAGAATCTAACTATAGGGGCCTGTGCACTTGGGTATAATGCGTCCCAAGTGCAGTGCTGCGGTCGGCATGGGCAGCCAAGCCCAGAAGCTCCCATTGACTTTTAGGGTACAAACACACACACCGTATACGCAGCAGATCTGCAGCAGATTTGATGGTGCAGATTTGATGCTGTGTTCAGTTATTTAGATCTAATCTGCTGCGTATACGGTGTGTGTGTTTGTACCCTTATAGGAACTTCAATGCATAACAGCACGGAAAATAAGTAATATGACACTTCTTGTCTGCGTGGTTCCCTGCCTCCTACAGTGCAGTTTCCGCTAGAAAACCTACATGGCTATTAGCCATGTGAACAAGCCCTAAAACAGCTTAATAAATCTTCTCCATTCTTTTTAGAGAGAGACTGACCTCTTGGAGCTGAGGATCTTTTACAATATATCTAATTTTGAGAATCCCTGTCACCTAAGCAGGTAGCAATCTCTGTCCTGGCCCTGAGCCACATGAAGTGTGCATATGAATAAGAAGTAATCCAAATAAACAATGAGCAGAACAGGCTCCGGCAGCCTGTGTGTGACTGTGTGACACCACCCTAGTCTTTAGCAGTATAGGTGGATATACAGGTGTGTATATATTTATGTATACGGATGATTTATGACACTAGATGTCCCACACAGAGCAGCCGCTGATATCTACCAACCTCCCACAGGAAGTCGAGTGGAAAACACAAGAAAGCACCTGACTAGAAGTAAAATAACTACTAAAGTTTCCTCCATGTTACTGACAATCTCCTCGCCCCCACATTCACACAGAGGTGGAGGGACAGAGGCTTCTGTGATGTGGTTACCTTCAGACAGTCAGGCAATAGATATCTGCCAATCTATTTCAATTTGATTACATCACATGATCCCGCACCATACAATGGAAAAACCTATATCTGTTACCAAGCATCGACAACAGTGAAAATGTCATTGTATAATCTCCTTCTGTTACTGCTGGGCCCCACTTTTTAACACTTTGAAACACTCAGGCTGTGACCTCCTATAAATCTGCACACAACTCTCCTGAAATACACTGTGCTAAGGGGGACCCTGCTGCCATTGTTCTGTGCCCCCCACATCATCTGCCCGCTCCTTTCCTGAAATACTCTGTGCTGATAGGGACCCAGCTCCTTCTATTATGTAATTCTCCTTCTGTTACCCTCCATCTAACATCATCCACAGACCCAACATGAGATGTTTATTTAGACCTTCCTGAAACAATCAGATTGCAGGATTGCAGTATGGAATGGCAGCAACTGCTGCAGGGGGTAGGGAGCTGTGAGCACCAGCACTTTACTACAGTACAGTTTCTACCTTTCTATACTGCCAGTACTGTTTTTCTGTTTCTCTGCAAGGTTGTGATCCATTTGCTAGAGAAAGATGTTAATAAAGAACCAAAATATCTCACAGTCTGTTGACTGCAGACAATACATTTTTCTGACCAGGAAGCCATTTTAGGTGTGGAACTCTATCCATGCATCAGTTGTTGGAGTGATGTGAATCCCTATCTAAGGGTGGTATTACACGAAGCGATTTTTTTCAATTAACGATTAACGATAAACGATCTCCAACGATCGCAATAGCGGTTGCCTAATAATCGTTCGTTTTACTACACGGAAAGATTATCGGTTATATTGGAGCAACAAAATTCAAGAACACTCCTCTTTCAATTTGCGAATGAACAGGGAACGGCTAACAACATCTTATTCAAACGAACGATGTGCGAACGATGTGTAAAAGACAAACGATAAAAATAGATTCAAAACCTATTAAACGACCAACGACCAATCGTTCGTCGTTTAATCGTTGTCTACTATTACACTTAAAGATAATCGTTCAAATACGACCGATTGAACGATTATTCGAACGATAATCGCTTCGTGTAATACCATCCTAAGGGTCCTTTTACATGGAAAGATTATCTGACAGATTATCTGCCAAAGATTTGAAGCCAATTCCAGGAATGGACTATAAACAGAGATTAGGTAATAAAGGAAAGCCTGAGATTTCTCCAATGTTCAAATCCATTCCTGGTTTTGGCTTCAAATCTTTGGCAGATAATCTGTCAGATAATCTTTCCGTGTAAAAGGGCCCTAACGTCCATCAAATAGACAGATCATACACTTGGCTCTTTAATACTGTAGTACTGCAGACTCCTGGTCCTTCTGGTATCTGACTTTAAGACCTCTTGTACATGCCCATAGTGGTTTTGAGGTCTGTAAAACCTCTGGGCCATAATGCACAAATGGTCCATGGAGTGTCATCCATGGACCATCTGCGATGACATACTGTGAGGCCAATACAAGGCTAGGAGCCCAGACTTTTGCCAGCCAGGCTCTGGACAGATGCATAGACTATGGTATCGTGTACATTGGCTCATAGAATACAATGGTTCTGACACTGTGGGTAATTGTGGACTATATTTTATGGTAATCCAAAATACGAGAGGAGACAGCACTTCCAATAGAAAACATGTTTTAGTCCACACGCAAAGCATTGCCGTGTGGATTAAAACACGTTTTCTATTGGAAGTCCTGTTTGGATCACTAGATGGATGGTTGGTCCAGTCCGGTGAGGCGTGCACCTGGTGAATGTTCTACTTGGTGGTAATCTGAAAGGGGCCTAAAGTCCTTAGTAGGCTTATTACTGCCCTGTGTAAGAGGCACAATGATCAGCCACCTAACCAACACTTATTTGACGGCTGATCATGACTTTTAGGCCAGCACAAAAATGTGATTTGTTGGTAGCACATCTTCAATTCACTCCCAATAATTGGGTCAAGTGAAGAATCCTTTTAAGAAGTGACAATCAATCCCTATATAGTCAGTAGACATCAGTTATCTGCCCCTGTAAAAAAAAATCCTTGTTGACGTCATAAAAGAACTTTCAAACTGTCTCTTAATAGGCAATAGAGTCTAGTGCAACTTAAGCATGCTGGGGTCCATCCAAACCCGAGCATGCAGCCCTAAGGAGTCCTGGAAAACATGGATACAGCCTATGGCTGTATCCATGTTTTCCAGGCAGCGTCCAACTTCTGCGGCCACTGGTAATCAAATGCTGGACACTTGGGTTTGGACGGACCTGAGCATGCTCTAGTGAGTGTATCTCCAATAGGCATCAATGTGACGCCAGTTATTGAGTACTCTGAAGTGATAGCAGCCTAATAAAAGGATTCACAAGTTTGTTTATGAGCTGCCATCAGGGTGATCTGGCTCCTATAGATTGCATCTGCATAGTCTGCTGTATGAGTTGCGCTATTTCTTACCTTTCAGACAGGAGACATGGAGGCCCATGCTGTCATACTCTCTTCATCTCTTCTGTCCCAAAGACCCTGTAAAACAGCAACCAGGCAGGCCAGGAGACAAGCAGTAAGAGGGTGGCTACAGGGACAGAAGGCAGAACTGACTGCAGGCTCCAGACACACAGAGATACATAGTCACAGGAAATTACAGATTCTGTTAAAAATAAAGTTACAGCCGAGAAACCTCAGCACGCTAGCTTCAGCACTGTCTTTATACACCCCTCCGCTTCTGTGTGTTTTCTGCACACATTGTCAGTTTCCTGTAACACTTTTCTTTTCATCATATGCTGAATGTTTACTGAATGAGCAAAGGGGAACACAGGCGGGGGCAGAGGGAGGCTTCACTTAGGCAGCACAGAACCGGGACCCCCCCCCCCCCCCCCCCCAATTGACGATTCCAAAAAAAAATGTTGACTGCCAATAGTGCAACAAGGAAGCTCACACTAATATAAGAGATGATAAATCACAAGTGTACCAGGAAAACCTATACAGCTATTTTACATGATGGGTGATGTAGTAGTGCATGGGTCTCTGAGACAGTAGCACACAATAAGGATAGATACATTGGCTCAACAGACATAATAGGGTTAGATACAGCTGCTTAGCAGACAGTATGATAGCTATACAGCTAAGCATACAATATCACATACATGATAAGATTAGGTACAGCAATTTAGCAGACAGTATTGCCTATAATAAAGTTACATGATAGGCTTTGTATAGGGGGGATGTTTGTAGCTATTACCTATAGACACACAAATCTCTCCTGTCTGTGCTGGGACAACAGTAGAGAAAGCAGAGAGGTCACTCACCTGAGTGTTGTGGATTCCACATGTCCCCCTCCTAGTCTGCTGAACTTCACCTGGCAGCAGAGCTGTAGTCCTCTGACCGCAGAATAGAGCAGCCACCTCTAGACCAATCGGCTGCCTCAGAACCACAACTGCAGGGAACACAGGAAAGTTTTTTTCTTTTTCATTCAGCTGCAGTAATCCCATTACGCCCCGCTGCTGGATCCGCCTGTTTAGTCATTACTCATTCATTGCGTTACAGGAAACTTGGCACTGATATATATATTCAGATACTTTACATTGTGAAATGCACTGTTAATGGAATGTATATGAAAAGAGCAAGGCGGATGGCATTGCTGGTAATGATGTGCTGCAATATACCACCACTACATTTGTCACCCTACCAGTAATGATGATCATACAGGATGGCACGGGGGGATATGGCATCAGGGTATACTGACAAGGTCTTGTAAAACAGGATATATGGCAGCAGCAAGACTGGCTGCCCAGACCATCCTTAGAACAACGTACAACAGACCATTGCTGTCCTTATCGTGATTTTTCAACCTGTTGAGAGACCACGATCAGCCAATTTTGTGCATGTCAGCTGTTCATGGTCTTTTAACAGGCAGTATTACACCAAACAATTATCAGCCGGAGTGGACGGTAATAGGCCAAGTATGGCCGATAATCATTTGGTGTAATAGAGCCCTAATGGTGCGTTTACACAAACAGATTTATCTGACAGATTTTTGAAGCTGCCCAATACAATCGCTACAGTGAAGCATGGCGCTGGTAGCATCATGCTCTGGGGCTGTTCTTCAGAAGTTGGGACAGGGAGACTGATCAGGGTTGAGGGAAAGCTGTATGGAACTGTACTGAAATATTGATGAAAACCTAATTTGCCATGTTTCGGACCTCAGATTTGTCAGAAGTTGTACCTTCTTACAAGTCAATGGCTTTAGGCACACAGCCAGGACAGAAGTGGCTTATAGAGATGAGAGCAACTCAAGCATGCTTGAGTCCGTCCGAACCTAGAAGTCATTAGATGCAGTTCTAGGGAGTCCTGGTAAAGATGGAAATAGCCTATAGCTAGGTTCACACTATGTAAAAATGACAGCAGTCACTGTGAAAATAATGTTCATTATTTAAAAGAACACAGCTGTTATTTGCATATAGACTATTAATATAAAAAAGACGGCTGTCATTTTTACATAGTGTGAACCTAGCCATAGGCTGTATACATGTTTACCACGCAGCCCCAGGTCTGCATCCAACTTCTTCAGCCACCGGTCATCAAATGCTGAGACTTCTGGGTTCAGACGGACTTGAGCATGCTCAAGCTGCGCTCATTTCTAGTGGCTTAGGGAAAATTGTGAATATTCTTGAGCGGCCCTGCCAAAGCCTTAAAGTGTCACTGTCATATTTTTTGTGTGCAGAAATCAATAGTACAGGTGATTTTAAGAAACTTTGCAATTGGGCAAATATGCCATTATCTGCATTCAAAAAAGTCTTTTCCCAGATGCCCCCCACCTTCTCTCTCATTCACTGCTAATTATCAGGAAATCTCGACTGTCTTACATCAAACAAGCCCTGTGTAACCTATGGAGAGGGGAGGGCGCAGGAGGGAGGAGGGAGATTAGTCGGCAGCAGAGAGCAGATAACAAAAGTCACGCAGGACCTGTGCGAAAGACGGTATTCAGAGTTCAGAGAGGTCAGTGCTGACTTCAGAGAAGATAGCCCATTGATGTAACTGTAACTTAACTCTTTGTTGTCCTGTTTTGTGGCCTCATCTCCCTCAACCCCTGCCCTCTTCATAGACAATCATTAAGACTGGGGGGAGAGCTTCAAACTGCTTTTTCATGATAAAAATGAATTTTTCGGCTAATAAACCCAATTACAAAGTTTCTTAAAATCGACTGGACTATTGATTTCTGCAAAAAAATGTAAATGACAGTGACACTTAGTCATGAGATTTTTTTGCAATAACATTGTATGTGCACCCCTCAATGTGTACAGAGGCGTACGCCATGAGGTCCAATAATGTCCCTGAAGGTAAATAGTGAGAAATTCAATCATGAAGGCAGACACATCTTTACAGTAACTCCACGCGTCCCCCGATAAATGCCTTACCTCTGTCTCTCTCCTGACACATAAGCCTGGATATTGAGAAATAGGGAGCAAAATATTCTGTTAAAATTTAACAGCTCTGAAGGTCTTCAGAGGGTAGAGATTGTAACACAGCGACGTTTGATAACAGCCCCGTCAAAGGACAGAAAACCTTAACAGGTCATACTGTAAACATCTTACAAACCTGGACCACAATGCAAACAAATGAAACCATCACCATCTGCCACATTACTGGGCCTTATACTATGTTACTTTTATAAAAGTTAGTTGGGTTGTCCAGTCAGAACAGTACTTTACAGTGAGCTAAAGCGAATGTACCATCAGTACATTTGCTTTAAGATTTTCCCGTAGATAGAATGGCGCCAGTGTAGGGAAGCCGATGCCGCTGTCCTATTTTTTGAAACATGGCCCGTTTCCCTATACGCCGCCGTTCTATTTCTGGGCATGAAGCACTGGAGGCGGCCCACCCCCAGTGGGAGGAAACCCTCGCCCCTCTATGATGCAGCTCCATTGATTCTATTTTGGCTTGCTTATTAAGCCAATATATGGCCGAGCAGCCCTTGTAAAGTGATAAACTATACTTACCTCTCCAAGCTCCCTTATGTCCTGCTAGCTTCGGCACGCTGCCGGCAGTGTCTGAAGTCACAGGCCACTCTGCCAATCAAGGGGGGAGCAGGCCAAAGGGAGCGCGGAAAGGTATGTATAGCTTATTATTTTTTCTGTACACAGTCATCAGCTGTCGGCTGCGCATTGCGGCTAAGAGTATCTGTGCCCTAACTTTGCACCACCCCTCCGTCCCTCCTCCCCACCCTCTTCATCATTATGAATGCCACTGGAACATTTTCTCCTTTCTGAACATTGCACCGATGCCTTAACGATCTAGACCATGTTCAGTATTCACACAGCTGATGAATAGAAGACAATCTGCCTGGAGCGTTCCTAATGATGAGGAGGGCGGGGAGGAGAGACAGAGAGGTTGTGCCAACCTAATGCATAATCATTCTAAGCCCCGGCTGTTGGGCACAGGGCTGCAACTTTAAAAGTTGTTTTTTAGGACAATAACTGTATCACCTGCCGAACAGACCCCAGGACAGATCTTGGATTAAAAGCAGCTATCCAAAGGTACAAGCGGTTTGGGGGGGGGGGGTCAGATTGTGGGTACAGAGTCGCTTTAAAGGGAACCAATCACTGGAAAAAAGCATATAGAGCTTTTGAAATGTGCTGTTAGAGCACACAGCACATTTGCCACACGTGTTTCTATAGCCTCCGTGCCTTCCCCGTGTAAGCCGCAAAGTAACTTTATAAAACTGGCGCCCTGTATGCTAATTACCTGAGGTAGTCACCTGGGCGGTGTTTGGCTAGCAGGTAGTCACGGTCCCCTGGGCGTTCTTCCGCTGTAATCACGCCCCTCTGGGCGTGATTCAAATGGCAGAGTGGCTGTGGCGTCACTCGGGAGCGCGCCGTGCCCAACGTCGGCGCGCTTACGCACTGATGCCGGACGCCGCACATGCGCAGTGCAGCCGCTTCCATTCCGGTTGCACTGCACCTGTGCAGAATAGCCTCGAACTCCGGCTAACAGGCTATTCGAGGCTATTCTGCACAGGCGCAGTACCGCCGGAATGGAAGCGGCTGCACTGCGGATGTGCGGCGGCGTCCGGCATCAGAATGTCACAGCCACTCGGCCATTTGAATCACGCCCAGAGGGGCGTGATTACAGCGGAAGAACGCCCAGGGGACCGTGACTACCTGCTAGCCGAACACCGCCCAGGTGACTACCTCAGGTAATTAGCATACAGGGCGCCAGTTTTATAAAGTTACTTTGCGGCTTACACGGGGAAGGCACGGAGGCTATGGAAACACGTGTGGCAAGTGTGCTGTGTACTCTAACAGCACATTTCAAAAGCTCTATATGCGTTTTTCCGGTGATTGGTTCCCTTTAAGTCTGATCATTTGGCACTGGTGGCTGAAAAAGTTGGATGCAGCCCAAGGGAGTCTGGTAAAACATTGACACAGCCTATGACCATGTCCATGTTTTGCCGGACTCCCTAGGACTGCGTCCAACTTCGTCAGCCACTGGTATTCAAATGCCACACGATTGGACTCGGGCATGCTCGAGTTGCACTCATCACATGTAACATTACATGAAACCATCTGACAGATTCCCCATCCCTGCTTTAACACAACATGTACCAGTGTTGGGGGTAGCGTGGCTCATGCAGATCATCTCTATTTTTCTGATCTTCTGTACACATACATTAGAATAAAAAAGCAGAAATGTTGCAGAATCAGTTATAGAACACAATTATTAGAAAGATCTTAAACTGCTGAGAGGTACTTACAGTAACTGCAATATTTTTTTTTCTACACAATATCTAGTGAAGTCTCAGGTTCACTAAGATGTCTGCTGTCTGATCAGAAGCCCAGGCTGTGGTTGCCCCTTGCCTTACACTGCCACTTCTCTGATTGGATACTGTGTGCAAGCATAAGCTCAGCAGAAAGTCAGTGCATATGGAGAGATAGTATCTGTTACAGCAGGGTCAGAAAATAAAACGACAGGTAACTTTACTACAAGTAGTCAGCAGTGTGTTACTGGACCCCAATAAGCAGGCGGAGCATGTTGTGTAACATACCCACAATGCATTTCCATAGTCTTCCTTAGTTTACTCTTCTGCAGACATGGAGATATTAACTTTGTAACTAATCTCAGCAGAAGCTTAGAGAAATGCAGCGTCTGCCAGGAGATCACTTACTGGAAAATTAAATATACAGGAGATAAGATTCATGTGAGTGTTTCCTGCTGCAGTGTTAACACCAGGCTCAGCCAATTTCCTGAGGTGCGTTACCATGAGAATGGCTGCAGCATCTATTCAGGGAGGGGGTCTCCATTAGATCACATCATCAGATACAATACTATTAGTGATGAGCAAGTACTAAAATGCTCGGGTGCTCGTTACTCGAAATGAATATCTCCCGATACTCGAGTGCTCGTTTCGAGTAACGAACCCCATTGAAGTCAATGGGAGACTCGGGCATTTTTGTAGGAGACTCAAGTTCGGTAGAGGGAAGGTCGTGTGAAAACCTGTCAACCTCAGAAATTGATGGAAACACAACGGAAATGGACAGGAAACAGCAGGAGCAGCATGTATGCATGCCTCTGAGGCTGCCTAATCGCAGCATTATGCCTAATTCTGTGCAACAGCCTGGTTAAAACAGAGGTAGTCATAGGGACCACTCAAAATCTCAGCCTGACACAGCATGGCAGTGAGAACACAGGGAACCATTAAAACAGAGGTAGCATATCATGAACCAGCCAAAAATTCAGCCTGTCACAGCATAGCGGTGAGGACAGAGTGAACAAGGTAGAATCGGTAGCCAGTCAGCCTTCCAAAAATTATACAAGACCTAGCATGGCAGTGAGCACACAGAGAACCATTAAAAGTGAGTGAGGAAGCAAGTGAGCCTCCCCAAAATTAGGTCAAACACTGCATGGCATTGAGCACACAGAGAACTCCCGGGAGCAGCAGTAGCCAACATGGAGGCCAGGCAGGAGCAACGGTAACCAACATGGAGGCCAGGCAGGAGCAACAGTAACCAACATGGAGGCCAGGCAGGAGCAACAGTAGTTAACATGGAGGCCAGGCAGGATCAGCAGTAGCCAACATGGAGGCAAGGGCAGGCACACCAGTAGTCAGCAGTAGTCAACATGGATGCCAGTTAAGGCCCAGCAGTAGCCAACATGGAGGCAAGGGCAGGCACACCAGTAGTCAACATGGATGCCAGTTAAGGCCCAGCAGTAGCCAACATGAAGGCAAGGGTAGGCACACCAGTAGTCAACATGGATGTCCATTACTGCTGTGGTCAATTCTGCCTTAAAAACGGCTACAACACCTCGTCTCGCCAAATCGATCTTATACCGTCCGAAAGCAAAAGGACGTCTGGCTCTTCCCAATCTTTACCAATACTATGTAGCTGCACACCTTACTCGGGTACTCGATTGGCACCGCCACGCCCCCACTTAATTGTGGGTCGGCCTGTAAATGACGATTTCCCCAATCCCACTGTTGGCAGCCCTGTGGATCCCAGCCTCTGCGCGTTTTGCCGGCTCTCATCCCACTATTGTTCCCACACTGAAGATGTGCCATAAGCACCTTTCCACTGGCTTCCCCCTCCCCCGTTTCCCATCTTGGGCAACCCTGCCTTTTCGATCAGCTTGGAGGACCCGGTCTTCCGAACCTGGTCGCGAGCTGGCTCCTTCCGAGCCACCGCTTTCCTTCATGGCTCAGCATGGCGATCCCTTACTGACCTTAGGGACCTCTTGGACCCGGCTCCCTTGGGGTTCTGGAGGGCACTGCAACTCCACCATTTCCTCTGCTCGCTACCGAACCCTTCTGGTTTCGCTCACCCCTCCACACACTTTGAAACCCTCTGCTTGGGCTCTGGTCCACTCAGACACTCCCTCTCTCTCCTATACACTCTGTTGGGCTCCCCACCGGAACAACCGCCACCCCCTTTCTCACTGCTTGGGAGGAAGACTTAGATATTTCCCTCTCGGCGGCCCAGGTCGACAGGGTTCTTACCTGTACCCACTCCAGTTTCATCTCTTCGCGCCTCCAAAAGACGGGCTACAAACTACTCTCACGCTGGTATCGGGTTCCCACTCGACTCCACCGGATGTTCCGCCACTGTGCTGGAGAAACTGCGGCGAGGAAGGCACTCTTTTACACACCTTCTGAAGTTGCCTCGTACTGGTACCTTTCTGGAAGGAGGTGTGGCGTATCTCCTCTATTTTCACAGATCGCCAGCTCCCCTTTTCCACAGCGCTTTTTCTCTTGCATATTGCGGACATCCCTCTCAAGTCCTACCGACGCTCTGTCCTCCAACACCTGATCAATGCTGCACGAGCCTGTATCCCGGCCCTTTGGCGCCGTCCTGATCCTCCCAGTATAGCAATGTGGATCCGAAAAGTTGAGGACATCAAACATATGGAAGAGCTTACGGCCCAGCTACACGGACATAACGCAAAGTTTTTTCGGACATGGCTCCACTGGGACCAATTCACCGAGACGGATGAGTACAGGACCCTTCTGGCTCAGTGGGGAGCGGCCCTACCTCTCCCCCCCCCTCCCTACCCTCTCCCTCTTATTCTTTCTTCTTTCGCTCCCTTAACTTCGCTTTCTACTCTAGCGGTCCCCTCTAGTGGTTCCCTTTTTGGTCCCCGCCTGAGCAGTTGTGTGCTCCAGGCTCTCTCTCACCCATGCAAGATCTCCCCTATAGGGAGCTGTGAGGTGTAAATTGCCTCTTTATTACCATAAATATCAGATGCTTTTGTTGTTGTGGTTTAATTGGGTTCCTTTTATCAAAAGTACTGTTCCACCCTAAGGGGTGTGGTTTACACTGCTGTTTTTATGTTAAATGTTTGGAAAATTTAATACAATTGAGAATTAAAAAAAAAAAAAAATGGCTACAACATTTAAAAAAGGTAGAAGTTACTGGTGAAAGAATGGCATAGGACACCCTTCAGATAATATGGTTTGAAATGGACAAGACAAGGAAGGTAAGGGCAGGCACAGTAGTAGTCAACATGGATGCCAGTGAAGGCCCAGCAGTAGCCAACATGGAGGCAAGGGACAGTTGCTGCAGGGACAGTTGAACGCTGCGCTTGGACACCTTGCTGGAGGGTGTGGAGCATAGTGGAGGTAAAGGGGTGCGTGTAGGGCGGGAGGCCCTTGTGCCTGGGGCCCTTGTGCCTGGGGCCTGGGCGGGGGGACTGACAGAGCCAGTACGTGACACAGGGGAAGGAGCAGGTGTGCAACTTGCAGTCACTGAACGGCCTGGGGTGTTTAGCACTCATATGCCTGCGCATGCTGGTAGTGGTTAGGCTGGTAGTGGTGGCTCCCCTGCTGATCCTGGCGTGCCACATGTTGCACACTACAGTCCGGTGGTCATCCGCAATTTCTTTAAAAAACCTCCAGACTTGGGAACATCTAGCCCTGGCCACGGGAGTTTGACTCCGTGAAACAGTTGCTGATCTACTCGCTCTGCCACTGCTTCTCCCTCTGCCCACCCCTCTTCCTCTTCCAACCGGTCCTGCTGGTGAACTTGCCTCCCCCTCAGAAGCACGGTCTTCACTAGGCTTATCCACCCAGCTCGGGTCAGTCACCTCGTCCTCATCCACCAGCTCTTCCTCCATTTCCTCACTCTCCTCCTCACTTTGAGTTACATCCATGACAACAACCTCACTGTCTGACAACCGGGTCTCATCGTCATCATCAGACACCTCTTCCAACCCCGCTTGCAAGTCCCCACTCTCATCACCCACTGACTGTGAGAGCTGCATAGCTTTGGCATCGTGACAGATCGACTGCTCCAGTTGCTCTGACTCAGGGAAGGCTCCAGAAAAGAGTTCCTGGGAGCATGGGGGTGGTGGATCTGATTCCCTTGTTTCCCTGGGGGGCCAGCCTGTGGGGGAGGAGGCTGAGCAAGGGTTCCACTCCCTTGGGTAGCGTGGCTGGACTGCGTGGAAGACTGGGTGGTGGATAAGTTACTGGACACATTATCCACTATCCACGTCATCATCTGTTCACACTGCTGCGGTTTCAATATTGGTCTACCATGAGACCACGTAAGTTGGGCAAAGATGCTAGGGAGTGGACGTCTGCGGTGTGCCACTGCTACCTCCTCAACAGGTGCTGCTGTGTCACCCTGCCCTGAACCACGGCCTCCGGCAACGGCATCACTTGGAACCCCAAGCGCTCGACCCTTAGCCCTGGGGTTCACCATTTTATGGACACTGCACAGTATGGAACTTAGATAGGCCTTGCGTATGAAATACAGAAATCAGGAAAAATACTTGTGCTCCCACAAGTTTTGGGGGGCTGTACGGTACAATCTGGTACTGGCAGGACCTAGATACACACTGTGATACCCCCTTACAATGAGCAGTGAAGTTTTATAAAGGTGCACTACAAATCCCAGCAATACAGTGTAGTACCCACTAGTTTGTACGGTACAATCTGGTACTGGCTGGACCTAGGTACACGCTGTGATACCCCCTTACAATGAGCAGTGAAGTTTTATGCAGGTGTACTACAAATCCCAGCAATACAGTGTAGTCCCCACGAGTTTAGGGGGGGCTGTACGGTACAATCTGGCATTGGTCGGAACTATACACACACTCTCTGACACCCCCTTACAATGAGCAGTGAAGTTCTATGCAGGATGTACTACAAATCCCAGCAATACAGTGTATTACAGCAGGACCACCGGCCCCAAAATAAAAAAAAGAGTACACTGAGCACTTCTTAGGGGTGTGTATGCAACAACTAATGTCCCCTTTCTGCCAGCAGCCGATCACCAGTGTGCTGGTGAAATCGTGGTAGCAGCACTGCAACTCCCAGCCAGCAGTCTGTAGTAATACTATTAAAAACGCTTTTAAGGCCTGAAAAGGGCTGTTTGTTTGTATTGATAGTATATACCCTGCCTACTGGAACGCTAAATCCTACACTGACGCTCTCCCTGAGAAGCAGCAGCTCTGCATGCGTCTGAAGCGAGCACTACCAGCCGCGATTTTTATATGGCAGGGTCATGTGATCTGGCCAACCAATCGCTGCTATCAACATGTATGGGTCCCACGTGATCGCAGGATGCACCAAAGAGTCTCCTGCATGTTTATTGGCTGAGAAATAGCGCCCAAACTCACAGGAAACAGATGATGAGATTTTCTCGAGTATCGCGAGATACTCGTCCGAGTAACGAGTACCCTAATACTCGAACGAGTACCAAGCTCGGACGAGCATGCTCGCTCATCACTAAATACTATAGATTTCACAAAGACTTTGGTGCAGAATACGTGCCTAAACCCACATGAAAAAAAAAATGTTATTATCCAAAAAGAGTTTGTGGACGCAGCACATCTGTCGTGGCTATAATGGTTTCAATATAAACTGTATCATATTTATGTGGTGGTGCTGCAGGGATGTAAACACTTGCTGGTGGATTCCCACCCCAGATTACAGCTGATCATTGGGGGTCCTAGTAGTAGCACAACCTGTGAGCAGGAGATCATTTAAGATAGATTCTCTGTCTTTATATGTATTATTTTTAAGTCCTAAGAGCAGAGCAGGGGGGGTTAAACTACCAGTCCTCCAGCTGTTGCAAAACGACTATTTCCATCATATGTGAAGAGCTAAAGATTTGGCTATCCAGGCATGATGAGAATTGGAGGGCAGCAACTTTGACACCCTTGGAGGTGTTTAAAGCGATTCTGTACCCACAATCTGAACCCCCCCCCCCCCCCCAAACCACTTGTACCTTCAGATAGCTACTTTTAATCCAAGATCTGTCCTGGGGTCCGTTCAGCAGGGGATGCAGTTATTGTCCTAAAAAACAACTTTTAAAGTTGCAGCCCTGTGCCCAATGGCCGTGGCCTAGAGGGTCTGTAACCTAACTTTGCACCACCCCTCCGTCCCTCCTTCCCGCCCTCTTCACCATTTTTCCTATTCCTCTGCAGTGAAAACTACACAGGTGCCTTAATAATCCAGCCCATGTGATGTGCTGACACAGGTGGGGAATAGGAGACAATCTGCCTGGAGCATTCCTAATGATGAAGAGGGCGGGGAGGAGGGACAGAGAGGGTGTGCCAACCTAATGCATACATAATCCTAGGCCACAGCTGTTGGGCATGGGGCTGCCAGTTTAAAAGTTGTTTTTTAGGACAATAACTGCATCACCTGCCGAACGGACCCCAGGACAGATCATGGAGTAAAAGCAGCTATCCGAAGGTACAAGCGGTTTGGGGGGAGGAAGGGGTCAGATTGAGGGTACAGAGTCACTTTAACCCCTTTGCCGCAAAATGACGTTTGGGGAACTTCATGTAAAGTAGGTTGTTAATGCAACATGACGTTCCCCAAACGTCATGTTGTTCCTGCCTCCCCCCGCTGTCGGTAAGTGAGATCGAGCAGCGGGAGGAGGCAGTATCACACCACATCCTCCCGCTGCCTCTGCCCGGAGGGGAGCCGCGCTCCCCCCGGGCAGTTAACCCCATAAACGCCGCGGTCGATGCGACCGCAGCGTCTATGGGGGAGATGTGATGTTTGCCGCCGTTGCCTCCTCCCGCCGCCACCGTCACTGTGTCCCCCGGCCCCCCTTCCCCTGCCGCCGGTACAGGAGATCGCCGCTATCAACGTTATAACGGCAATCTCCGGTACCGGCGCCGCCGACAGCTTTCATCTCCCCCCACCGTGAATCCACGGTGATGGGAGATGAAAATGTAATAATCAGACCCCAGATCAGCCCCCTAGTGCCCCGATCACTAACCCGCTCCCTCCCCAGGCGGCCATCAGATCCAAGATGGCCGCCCCTATCCCTGCGAACAAACGATGTTTGTTCGCAGGGATGGAAATGAAAAAATGATCAAAGCTCCATGCTCTCCGCCACCGGAGGTAGCGGAGAGCATGGGGCAGTGATTGGGGACCCCCCTGTTGGGTCCCGGAACAGTGTCGCCCCCCCCCCGTCCCCCAGTCACCCGCCCTTCCCCATATACTCACCGGATCCACGGAGCTCCTTCCTCTTCGGAGAATTTCCTCTTCTGAAAATTTAAAGTGACAGAGACCAATGTGGTTTCTGTCACTGAACTATGATAGAAAATATCACAGTAATCATAGTAATACAGTGAAAATGAATGTATAAAGTACAAAAAGTGACAAACATACAAAAAAATAAAACACACACTTTTTATTATAGTAATAATTGCAGTTTACTCCCAAATTACCCCTAACCCCCCAGATTACCCGTAACCACCGCACGTTGCCCATAACCGCCCCAGGTTGTCCGTAATCACGCCAGATTGCACGTAACCACCGCACGTTGCCCGTAACAACCGCACATTGCCCGTAACCACCGCACGTTGCCCGTAACCACCGCACGTTGCCTGTAATCACACCAGGTTGCCTGTAATCACCGCCGCACGTTGCCACTGACCTCCGCACATTGCCACCGACCGCCACACATTGGCACTGACCACCGCACGTTGCCTCTAACCACCGCACACTGCCTCTAACCACCCCAAATTGCCAAAGACCCCCTCCAGATTGCCGTAACCAACCCAAATTACATATAAGCACTTCAGTTTATCCGTAACCAACCCAGATTGTCCGTAACCACCCCACGTTGGCCGTAACCACAGCAGGTTGCCTGTAACCACCCCAGATTGTCTGTAACCACCGCAGATTACCCGTAACCACCCCACATTACCCGTAACCACCCCACATTACCTGTAATCTAATTTTTTTATTTTATTTTAGTAACTGCGCTATTCTAATAACTGTTTCTAGCTGCGGTTTTGCTCCAGCAAATTGGCGCTCCCTTCCTTCTGAGCCCCTCTGTGTGCCCATACAGGGGTTTATGCCCACATATGGGGTACCGTTCTACTCAGGAGAACCTGCGTTACAGATTTTGGGGTACATTTCCAACTAAAGGAACATATTATTGGAAAAATTCGAGTTTTTCATTTTTACTGTCTACTTTTGAATACTTTTTACTGTCTAAAGTACTTTTTACTGTCTACTTTTGGGGTGACTTATGGCGGGATTTTACTCCACTGGCACTACAGGGGCTCTGCAAATGCACCTGGCGCTCAGAAACGTCTTCAGCAAAATCTGCACTGAAAAAGCTAATTGGCGCTCCCTTCCTTCTGATCCCTGCTGTGTACCCATAGAGTGGTTTATGCCCACATATGGGGTACCGTTCTACTCACGAGAACCTGCGTAATAAATTTTTGGGTACATTTTTTCTCCTGTTCCTCGTGAAAATGAGAAATTTGAAACTAAACAAACATATTATTGGAAAAATGCGAGTTTTTCTTTTTTACTCTCTACTTTTAAATACTTTCCTCTAATACCTGTGGGGTCAAAATGGTCACCACACCCCAAGATGAATTCTTTGAGGGGTGTACTTTCCTAAATGGGGTGACTTTTGGGGGGGTTCTATTCTGCTGACACTACAGGGGCTCTGCAAACGCACCTGGCGCTCAGAAACTTCTTCGGAAAAATCTGCACTGAAAATGCTAATTGGCGCTCCTTCCCTTCTGAGCCCCGCTGTGTGCCCATACAGTGGTTTATGCCCACATATGGGGTACCGTTCTACTCAGGAGAACCTGCGTTACAGATTTGGGCATGCAGCTTCTCCCCTGTTCCTAGTGAAATTGAGAAATTTCAAACTAAACGAACATATTATTGGAAAAATTCTAGGTTTTCAATTTTAATGTCTTATTTTGAATACTTTCCTCTAATACCTGTGGGGTCAAAATGGTCACCACACCCCAAGATGAATTCTTTGAGGGGTGTACTTTCCTAAATGGGGTGACTTTTGGGGGGGTTCTCTTCTGAGGACACTACAGGGGCACTACAAACGCACCTGGCGCTCAGAAACTTCTTCGGAAAAATCTGAACTGAAAATGCTAATTGGCGCTCCTTTCCTTCTGAGCCCTGCTGTGTGCCCATACAGTGGTTTATGCCCCCATATGGGGTACCGTTGTACTCAGGAGAACCTGTTACAAATTTTGGGGTGCGGATTTTCTCATGTTCCTTGTGAAATTGAGAAATTTAAAACTAAACAAACATATTATTGGAAAAATTCAAGTTCAAGTTTTCCTCTAATACCTGTGGGGTCAAAATGGTCACCACACCCCAAGATGAATTCTTTGAGGGGTGTACTTTCCAAAATGGGGTGACTTTTGGGGGATTTCTCTTCTGCGGACACTACAGGGGCGCTGCAAACGCACCTGGCGCTCAGAAACTTCTTCAGCAAAATCTGCATTAAAAAAGCTAATTGGCTGTGTGCCCATACAGTGGTTTACACCCACATATGGGGTACCGTTTTATTCAGGAGAACCTGCGTTACAAATTTTGGCATGCTTTTTTTCTCATGTTCCTTTTGAAAATGAGAAACTTTAATCTAAACGTATATATTATTTGAAAATTTAAATTTTCGATTTTTTTTACGGCCTAATTGTGAATACTTTCCTCCAGCCCCTGTAGGGTTAAAATGCTCATTATACCCCTAGATTAATTCTTTAAGGTGTCTAGTTTCCAAAATGGGGTCACTTATGGAGGTTTTCAGTGTACAAGCCTTCTAAATCCATTTAAAAAAAGAACTGGTCCCTAAAAAAAATCAGTTTTGGAAATTGTCACAAAATGTGATAATTTGCTAATAAATTTCTAAGCCCCATAACACCCTAAAAAAGTAAAATGTTTCCCAAATTATGCCAGAATAAAGAGGACATATTGGTAATGTGATTTAGCAACTAATTTATGTGCTATGACTTCCTTTTTTAGAAGCAGAGAATTTCAGAAGTTCATAAAATGCAAAATTTTCAAATTTTTCATGATATTTTGATGTTTTTCACAAAAAATACACAAAGTAGTGACCAAATTTTGCTACTAATATAAAGTGTCATATGTGACGAAAAAACAATCTCAGAATCGCTAGCATACGTTAAAGCATCACTGAGCTATAAGCGCATAAAGTGAGACAGGTCAGATTTTGAAAAATGAGCCTGGTCATTAAAGGGGTTGTCCGGCGCTAAAAAATTATTCACAGAATAACACACATTACAAAGTTATACAACATTGTAATGTGTGTTATGTCTGTGAATGGCCCCCTTCCCCGTGTCCCACCACCCCCACCCGTGTACCCGGAAGTGTGGTGCGCTATACTCACTTGTCACGTGCCGACCACGGTCTCCGATCCTCAGCAGTGAAGTCTTCTTCGGGCGGCCGGCGGATCTTCCCGAGTGCCTCTGCAGCGTCATCCGAAGCTCAGCCGCGATTGGCTCAGCATAACTGTGCTCAGCCAATCGCGGCTGATGACGCGGCCACGTCATCAGCTGCTCAGCTGCGATTGGCTGAGCACAGTTATGCTCAGCCAATCGCGGCTGAGCTTCGGATGACGCTGCAGAGGGCGGCCGGCACTCGGGAAGATCCGCCGTCCGCCCGAAGAAGACGTCACTGCTGAGGATCGGAGACCGTGGTCGGCACGTGACATGTGAGTATAGCGCACCACACTTCCGGGTACATGGGTGGGGGTGGTGGGACACGGGGAAGGGGGCCATTCACAGACATAACATACATTACAAAGTTGTATAACTTTGTAATGTGTGTTATTCTGTGAATAATTTTTTAGCGCCGGACAACCCCTTTAAGGCCAAAACAGGCTTTAGAGGCAAGGGGTTAAACCTGGTTGTCGTGGCTACATCCAGGCTGCTTCTATATAAGGCTGGGTTCACACTACGTTTTTGCAATCTGTTTTTTTCATCTATGTTTGCAAAAATAAGCTGGAAAAACTTAATGCATTTTTCCATTGACTTCATTTATTTAAAAAAAAAAAAAAATGGATCAAATCGCATGTTTGTTTTTTTTACATAAACAAAAACGTAGCTTATTTTTGTGTACATTAAAAAAAAAAAGATGCATTTTGATCCTTTTTTTTTTTAATAATGGAAGTCAATGGAAAACGGATCAAAACGGACTGCAAAATCGTAGTGTGAACCCAGCCTAACATGAGGATGTTTTAGTCAAACAATACAAATGTTTAACTGTTTAGTCACCAAGAAAATTTCTATTTTGGCATTTTCATTTTTTTCTTCCTTTTAAGGCCTTATACACACGTCCCGCAAAGTTGTCTGTGATTGTGGATCCGCAATCACTAACCAGCTTAGTGCCCATTGATTTCTGTTGTGCTATTCACACTTTCCGCTTTTTGATGGATCAGCAATCTGTTCCATGAAAAAATAGGATATGTCCTAGGTCAAATCTTAATTGCGGTACAGATTACCAATAGAAGCCTATAGGATCCTTTTTCTTTTTGTTGTTGTTGCGGACGTCATGGGACATCGGTAAAAACCATGGATCAAATATGGGCAAGCTAGTCAATTTTTTCCCCCCACCACTTTAACTCTATTAACTAGTACTGTACAATTTTAATGGATGTGGATGCACTACGTGAACCATTTTTCATGGTTCACAGATTAAAAATAGCAGACCTCCATGCGGGCCTAAAAAAAATCAACGAACGTGAGAATGAGGCCTAAAGGGACGGTAACATATTCCATGATTACAGTCCATGCATAGAATGTGCTATGGAGCAGAATCACAGAACTCCCAGCTTCACAATTCATTATGATGCCGGAGGCTCTGAATCAGTTTAACTCTTCGCACTACAGTACTGACAGGCACCATTAAAAATATTTAACATAAAAACTGGGTTTAAACAGGCCATTTTCTGAAGACACTTTCCCTTTAAAGGTCCCCATGCACGGAAGTAGAAAGTGTATGTGTATGGGGAGGACAGGAGATTGTACCAGTAACAAAGTGAAATCAGATTATACACAACCGGCTGTAAAACAAGATGAAGCCAGGTTAGAATATGTACTGTATGCCTGAAGGCTGACACACAACTATGTATATTTCAGAACTGTAATTTTTATTATTTTCATGAAACAAACACCCTGACCAAAAAAAAAAAAAAATTCAATCAAAATATATATTCTTTTACCTACGAAATAACGTGCAAGGTCCTGGTTTCCAAGCAGAGTAAAGAATGTGTAATACAGAATTGGCAGAATTTTATTTTCTAAGAGGAAATCAGACTTTCAGTGTAAGACGATGCGTGAGGCTCAGAACGATAAAAGAAGTGGAGTGACTGACTGACACACAATGAAACAGACATCTGAAAATATACCAAAAACACAAACAGCAAAAAAAAAAAAAAAAGTAGTGATGAGGCAAAGTGATAAGTCTGCTGAGGACCGCCTCCTCTACTCAATGACAGGCAGCAAGGATGAACCGTAATCACATTTAAAAGGAAAAAAAAAATCTCCCGTACAGAGGATCACAGCAGCTTTTTATAGACTAGTTACTGTCCATAGGATTTCTCTGTCTTGTGTAAAACGTCATGTAGACTTTCTGTTGATACAATGTGACATTATTAATTCTCTAATAAATTGTCTAATCAAAAACACAAAGTGGGAGATTCCTCTTATAAATTATCTTCTCCCGGTTATAGAAAATACAGAACGTTCTGTAGAACTGGTCAGCTTTTTCACCAGATTCAGGGGCATGGACGGACGCTACTCATGTGGACACCCCACTAATAAGTCCTGTCTATACTTAAAAAGCGCCCCCAGATTTTCTGTTCACAGATACAAATCTCTGTCCCGAAGTAGAAATGGGTTTTTACTTGACTCTTTCTACATTCGGCGGTCATCTTGCATAGCATGGGCCTGTGGTGGCTCCCCTGACTTTAGCATAGATGAATGATAGACTTGTTAATTTCAGGGTTGGCCCAGTCATTTCGCAAGTCATCTAAGTGGCTGTCAAAATCAACAAGAGCTTCGTAGGAACGGCTGTCCATAAGAGAAGCAGTGATTCTCTGAGCCTCTGGCCAGTCTTCAAAGACGTCTCTGGAAAAGCAGAAAAACATCAAATAAATTTCGAGGGGCTGGGCCCATTAAATAACCATACTAAGACATCAACTTCTGAGGAGAAAGTGCATCATTAGGGTGGGTCAGGAACTGTCCAGAGCAGGAGAGGTTTTCTATGGGGATTCATAGAAAACTGAGACAAAGTTCCTGTCTCGGCCAGAGATGTCAGCAGAGAGAACTGTGTCAGACTGAAAATAAAACTTTTCCTGCATGACATATAGGAGCTAATAAGTATGGGAAGAGTTGAGATTTTTTAATAGAAGTAAATTGCAAATCTATAAAGCTTTCTGATATCAGTTGATTTGAAAGAAAAAGATTTTCGCTGGGCAACCCCTTTAAAGTCTATTCAGCTATTTCTTATATCTGTTTTTAGGAACAATGATTGACAAGAAATGTGGATGTTATAAAGTTATTAAAATGCCTCATTGTGCACCTACCGCCACTAGTAGGGTTGATAATAGAGATTCTGTGATCTTAGTGTTCAGTTAGTCTTCCTCTTGGTGCCCCATTCACAGCAAGACAATGTGACATGTCACATGGATAGAAATGTCTGACATTGGTTGAAAGGGCATGACCAAGACTTCCAAGTGCTACCCTGAGCTAGGGCAGGGCGATATTGGCCTAAATCAATATCGCGGTTTATCGCATATGTAGCTGCGGTAACGATAATTGGACGATAACTATGACACGCCCCCTTTGTAAGCCACACACCCTTTTACAAGCCACACCCACTTGGCCATACCAATCTATCTATCTCCTATGTATCTATTATCTATCTATCTCCTGCCTATCTAGTTATCTATCTCCTGCCTATCTCTCTCTCTCTATCTATCTCCTTGATTGATCAATAGATAATAGATAGATAGGAAGGAGATAGACAGACGGATAGATAGGAGATGGATAGATAGGAGATGGATAGATAGATAGGAGATAGATCTATCTATCTCTTCTATCCCTAGAAGAGATGCCAATTGCTTTGTAAATAAATCTACACCTTTTTACATTTATGTCGAAAACAGCGACGTTTCTGACCACAATCGTGGTCTTCTCTCAAGCAAAATGTTATTTGGCTTGAGAAAAGACCACGGTTGTGGTCAGAAACGTTGCTCTTTTTCTCATGGGTTGCTGAACAGGTTGGAGGAAGTCTTGTGTACTGTGTGTGCAGGGACGCACAGACAGCACATAGGGGACTGGCCGTGATGCTCTAAGAGGCCGGGCAGGTGGCGGGGGCGCTGGGACGTGCAGGTGGCGGCTCCGCTGTGCTGTGCTGTGCTGAGAGAGGCATGTGCTGGCCGCGGGAACTGGCTGAGACGAGCAGGGGCGGTGTACAGTGCCGGATGGGTGACACGGGGCGCGCTGACACGCCAGGAGGTTGGGGGATGCGGGGACGGGCGGGTGGCGGCTCCGTTGTGCTGTGTCGGGCGGGTGATGCGGGGCGCGCTCTGACACGCCAGGAGGTTGGAGGATGCGGGGACGGGCGGGTGGCGGCTTTGTTGTGCTGTGCCGGGCGGGTGATGCGGGGCGCTCTGACACACAGTGGCAGTCTCCTATGTGTTGTCTGTGCGTCCCTGCATACACAGCACACAGACATCCTCCAACCTGTGCAGGGATCAGGGCTCAGACAGGGAGATGAAAGTGAAAATACCGCAGATACCGTCCTGGCAAAGTTGAGGTCGGTTAACCGACGCCAGTGACGGTATCGGTATTTTCACGGTATACCGCCCAGCCCTACCCTGAGCCCTAATTCCTCAGACTTCACCATCTGTGACACAACCTCAATCTTTGCATTTGATCTATGGATCTTCCACCACACAGTCCACCAAGCAGCTGTGGGAGCACAACATTTAGCATGGCTCCAGATACCTGTGACAACCTACAGGGACCTTAGAGTCATTCCCAGCCTGTCTATCTGCTGTCCGTGCTGCACATGGCGGTCACAATAATGTGACTTGGCTGTGTATATATAACCACAGCAGAGAATGAATAACCAGTAACGAGTTCAGACAGATACATCCAAGATCATGTTAAAGGAGAAGTCTGGCCACATGACAAAAAAATAAACTTGCTTTTGTTTCTGGGATACTAATTACCACATCCCTGTAAAGCAATCCCACCAGAACTGGCAATTTTTTTACACCCACAGAAGTCATTTTTACAAGCCTGGTGCTCCTCTTTACTTCCTGTTTAGCCAGCACATAGGCTTAACCCTCCTACTACAATTCCCAGCAGTACCCTCGGCACTATTACCTTCACCCCCCCCCCCCTGTAACGCCCCCTCTGTTTTCCCCTCCAGCATGCATCTATACAAGCCTATAAGCTATGTATACAAGAAGACAGCCCAGGGTGAGGAGTGGCTGGCTGAAACTTGTAGTGCCACACATCAGCTGATTTTTGATGTCCTGCACTACAAGCTCCTGCCAGCCGCTCTGCTCCAGATACAGCTATGGTCCCGGCAGCAGCAGCCATCCTACATCCGGCTGTCTGTGTACAGCCATCACACTGTCCAGTCCGGCAGGAAAGGGTCACAGCTGGGTTGTACAGCACTGCATTCATTGTTGCTGCAACAGGGAGGGAGGGAGGGAGAGAGAGGAGGGTGGAGGATAGGAGTGGGTACTCACCTGCAGCGTCTGTCTCCTTCATCTCCGGGCACTCACTCCCTCACTCCTCTCTCTCTCTCCCCCCTTCTCTCTCCCTGTAGCAGCAGCAAGGAACGCAGTGCTGTATAACCCAGCCGTGACTCTTTCCTGCCGGACGGGACAATGTGATGGCTGTACACAGACAGCTGGATGAAGGATGGGACACAGGCTGCTGCTGGGACCATAGCTGTATATGGAGCAGAGCGGCTGGCAGGAGCTTGTAGTGCAGGACATCAGAAATGAGCCGAAGTATGTGTGGCACTACAAGTTTCAGCCAGCCGCTCTGCACCCTGGACTGCTCCAGATACAGCTCAGGGAGCACTGAAATACATTAAATTGAGTCAGGAGAGGAGTGCAGCATAACATAATAGACGACCCCATTCCCCCCCCCCCCCCGCAACCATAGACCTGCACCACCACAACCCCGATTCCACACCCGCATCATCCGACACTAAACCCCCCCCCCCGCCGGGACTCAAAGCCTGCTGTATCAGGAGCAGCCGGGGGTGCAGCAGGCTGGCAGGAATAGTGGATTAGGCAGGAAAGCCTACAGACCGCCCCTGTCAGGACATTATTGGCTGGGAGGCGAACCCAAGAAGGAGGGGAGTGACTGGCCCGCAGTGAGGAATGCCCTGGATCGTGACGTTGCCTGCTCGACGTCACAATGAAAAATTGCTCCTAGGGTAAAAAGATCGTCGTGACGTTGCCGGCTCCACGTCATGATGAAAAATTGCTCTTAGGGTAAAAAGATCGTTGTGACGTCACCAAAAAAGATGGAACTACACAACTTCCGGTGGGAAAGCTAAAGGAAAAAGGTGGGGTAAGGCTGGGGAATCTGCAATTAGTGTACATTTGAAAGTTATATAACTTTACATGTGGGGGGGAACTGTAGGGAAAAAAAATTCACCGGACTTCTCCTTTAAGTACTGGATGTTGGCAGAAAGAAGGAGGTAATAAAGAGCAGAGAGACATTACAGTTATTTTAGAGAGAGTTGCATTGTGTGCTATTTGGTCTCTCTAATGCTTGAGATGGAATTCCCCTAACAAGAGCCAGTGGAAAGCAGAATGAAGGGAAGTGAGCCACCTAGTGGCAAAGAGTTTAAGACCTCTTTTCAGGAGTAAAGAGTATACTTACTCGTGTGGGTCTCTTGCTTTCCACCTATTATCATGGAACTCATACAAATGAATGGAAGGGATTATGCAATCCATGGAGAATTTGGAGTTGTCCACCTATGCAAAACACAAAACTTGCTGCATTACTGCTATAACACAAGGAGCACATAGCTCCAAAAACTTAGTAAAGTAAGCCAGAACATACTCACATGCCCCTCCCCCCTGCTTTCTAGGTGAGGAGTATGCCTTCTTTCTGACAACATCCCAACTCACTTAACATTTGAGTGAGGCTGGAATACTCCTTTAAAAAAAAAAAGGAAACTTTAAAGTGTAGGGGCCCTATTACACGGAGTGATAATCAGCTGATTATCGCTCAGTGTAATAGACACAACAATCAGCCAATGAAACGATCAACGGCTGATTGTTGCTTTAGGCCCAAACCTAAAATCATCGGCCGACAACTGCGCATGACTATGTGTAATAGGGATACTTGGTTGGCAACTGACGATTCTGCAAACAGTAGACATTACATTACTCCTCCTGCTGTCTGTTTCTCCCCGGTTCCCATGCGATGCAGCTTCAGAGCTCTGCCAATCACTGGCCAGGACCGCCATGGCCAGTGATTGGCTGAGTAACCTGTCAGCTCAGACAGGCCGCTCTGAAGCTGCAGCACATGGGATCCGGGAAAAAGCAGACCATAGGAGGAGCCCTGGAGCTGGAGCGTGGATTGGTAATGTCTACTGTTAAAGCAAGGGCTGCAAGGACATCAGTAACGATGTCTGTGCAGCCCTGCTAAACGATTATCAAGCCGTGTAATAGGCCCAGTAAATGAGTGCCGATCTAGCAGAATGTCGCTTGTATACAATATTGAATGGGCCTTTATCAGCCTGTGTAATAGTACCCTAACATTAGGAGCCTGACTGATCATTTGACAGAGCTGGAAAAGGACTGCGCTTAGCGTGGTCTTCTCCTGGCTTGTTCTCCCGATCGGTACAGGTCTGAATACTCAGACCCGAATTGAACAAAACTTTTGACATGTCTCTATGACTTGTCGAAAGTTTTCTATGGTGACAGTGACACTTTAATGTTGTGTGAATCCAGCCCAACAAGCTCCATGTCACACTAGCAAGCTGCTCTCTTCTCTAATCCATGATCCCGTTTCATATAACACTTCAACTTCCCATCTTTATATAACACCCCAACTCCCAGCACTGATGGGCTGTTCACTCGGAGAGGAAAAAAACTGATTTCTGTACCATTATTAAAGCTGCATCGCTGTATCCCTCTGCAATCCGCGATGCGATTCTCTCAGCAACTGGGTTAAGACTGAAATACATAAAATAATATAAAACAAATATGTAATCCACATACATGCAATAGAAGACAGAACAAATAAGCAAAAAGAGAACACTACACCTGATTTTGTCAAATTTTCACATGTAATCTTAAAGGACAACTCCCACGAAATTTTTTTTTAGCTTATTTAACACACATTACAAAGTTATATAACTTTGTAATGTGGTTAAATACCCGGTCTGGCCCCCTTCCCCCACTTTCGGACCCCCGACCCCCCCCGCCCGGAAGATAAAGAATATATACATTACCTATTACGATCGTCCCGGTCCTCTTCTCCCGGGCGGCATCTGGTGACGACGACGTCAGAGCCGGGGGGCGGTCCGGGTCTTCTTCCTCCTCGGCGTCTTCATAGAGAGTGAATGGGACGGAAAAGGCTGCTGGTGCACATGCGCACCAGCAGCCTTTTCATTGGCTGGAGCGCATCACATGGCTTCCAGCTTCGTCAGCCCTGATTGGCTGAGGTTGCTGGAAGCCATGTGATGCGCTCCAGCCAATGAAAAGGCTGCCGGTGCGCAAGCGCACTGGCAGCCTTTTCCATCCCCAGGACCCGGAAATCAGAGACATCGCTGGACGGCGGACGGCGGTGAGGCGGACGGCGGGCGAATGGAGTGGCGACCGTCACCGGAGGGATGGTGAGTATGGTGTCTGTGTGTGTCTGTGTTTTTTTTTTTTAGGGGGGGTCCCGCGGGAGTTGTCCTTTAAAGGAGAAGTCTGGCGAAAATTTTTATTAAAGTATTGTATTGCCCTCCAAAAGTTATACAAATCACCAATATACACTTATTACGGGAAATACCTATAAAGTGCTTTTTTCCCCTGCACTTACTACTGCATCAAAGCTTCACTTCCTGGATAAAATGGTGATGTCACGACCCGACTTCCAGCGCTGTACGGGCTGTGGCTGCTGGAGAGGATGATGGCAGGGGGATGTTCAGTGTCCCTCCAGTGCCCTGTGTCCCTCAGTGTCCTTCTGCCATTATCCTCTCCAGCAGCCACAGCCCGCACAGCTCTGGGGGTCGGTCGTGACATCACCATTTTATCCAGGAAGTGAAGCCTTGATGCAGTAGTAAGTGCAGGGAAAAAGCATTTTATAAGCATTTCCCGTAATAAGTGTATATTGATGATTTGTATAATTTTTTGGGGGGACAATACAATACTTTAATAAAGTGATGTAGTGATGTATCTGTAAAACATGAACTTTTTTGGGGGGGAAAATAATTTTCATTGGCACATTACAGATACAATGCACGGCACTGCAGCAGGATTGGCACAATATTTTGCAAAGAGTGTCCAGAACTAGAGACTATTTTCCCTGATCGGCAGTGCTGAATATGTGCCTTTTAGTCCAAAAATACATGTATTCAAAACAATAATTGCTAGCATATGCATTAACCCCTTAAGGACATCGGGCGTACATTTACGCCCCGGCTGCCTGGGCTTTAAGGCAGGAGGGCTTAAATGTACGCCCTGGCGCGGTCCCGTGCTACGGAGCGGGCTCACAAGCTGAGCCTCATCCTCAATGGCGGGCGACCGCGATCTCGCGGCCGCCCGCCATTAACCCCTTAAGTATAAGTGACTGTGACTGTTTTACACAATGCCCCAAAGCCCCTCCCCCAATAAAAGTGTAAATCACCCCCCCCCCTTCCCATTTCATACATAAAACACATAAAAACTAATAAAGTTAATTAACATAATATATACCGTAGCGTGCGTAATCGTCCGATCTATTAAAATAAAACAATATTATTCCCGCACGGTGAACGGCGTGAACAAAAAGAGGTAAAAAACGCAGAGATTGCTTTTTTCTTAATGACATTTTATGTATAAAAAAAATTATAAAAAGCGATCAATACGTTTGATGGAGATCATGACGCAAAAAATGGAGATCATGACGCAAAAAATGACACCCCATACGACCCCATAAGTGAAAAAATAAGTGCGCTATAGGAGTCACAATAGGACCATTTTAAATATGCCTATTTGCAAAAAGAAAGTTTTACTGCTAATAAAAATAGTAAAACGTAAGAAAACCTAGAACCATGCATATCGCTGTGTTCAGACCCACCTATAGAATAAAGGAAAAATGCCAGTTTTACTGTTAAGTGCATTAAGTAAACATGGAAGCCCCCCAAAAATTTGCAGAATCGCATTCTTTGACCCAAGTTCACCCCATAAATGATATTTTGGGGTTCTGTCATTCATTTTATGGCAGATTGAAAGATGCCATTACAAAGTACACCTGCTCCTGAAAAAAACAAGCCCTCACATGGCCCTGTAGGTGGAAAAATTAAAGCGTAATGGGTCTTAGAAGGCGAGGAGGAAAAAACTAAAACGCAAGTGTGACAATTGGCCCGCTCGTTAAGGTAATTTCAGGCTCTGTCCTTAAGGGGTTAAGCAGGAATACACAAGAGTAAAAAAAAACAACATTATCAGAACAAACAAAACAGAAGTGCCAAGGTGAACCCTCTTCTATTCTAGCCCTCATATATACCCAGTGTGCCTTTCAAATCTTCTTTACAATACCATTTGGTACATCTAAAAAGACCCATGAGGAGCCTGATGTCCTCCATGATGAATATATATACTGGAACCTCTATTAGCAGTTTAGGGGTCTCAATAGTTACAGTAATCACCAATCCCACAAGGCCAGAAAGCCTGGGGAATAAAGTCCCCCTTAGGGAACCTGACTAAAATAGAACTTTTAATTATTTTATGAATTATGATGTCAAGTATATTGATGGCAACTTCACCACTTGCTCATCTCAGGTTGCTATATGGTGGTCACACAGCCAGATCCCATGAGTGGCTGTGGGATCTCACTGTGGCAACAATATGGCAAAGCACTGACCTGTTGTCTTTAAGCCGCTCGTTCCCTTGATAGTAGCCAGCTATCACATAACTGTTCTCTTTACACCATGTGTCAATCTAAAGGAGGAAGGAATGAGACATCAGAACGTGTCAGCAAGAACTCGGCACCCAGCAGCACTGTGCGCCTATTTATGACAGGAGGATCCTATCTAGTTACACTCTAAAGAGAAGCATGTGGATAAATGTCAGCATCAAGGATCTGCAACAGTCAAGAGTAGTGATTAGTGAATTTACAGTAGGAATGAAGCAAATCGCTTTCTTCCTATCTGTATTCTGCTCATCAGTGTGCGGCTTTGAAGTCTGCTCCACTTCCTACCACCCCTCCCCTGGTGCTGGGAAAAGATGAATCCAGTCCTGGGAAACTTCTCCCAGTTTCCCAGGACTGGATCCATCTTTTTTCCAATACCTGGGGAGGAGCCGCAGGAAGTGGAGCAGACTTCAAAGCCGCAAACTGATGAGCAGAATACAGATAGGAAGAAAGCGATTTGTTCCTATTTGTATTCGCTCATCACTAATTAAAAGCTTGTCACATTGCATCCAAAACAACTGCATTATTCTGCTGCATCAATTGCAACTTTTAAACAAAATTTGTTCTTAATTTCCTCCTCATTTTCAAGACATCTGCTTGACGTCAAAATTGTTACAGAGCTGGCAGCTCACCCGCACTGGCATCATGGCCAGATGGAGATTCCAGCACATAATCCACGTGAAAACAATGTCCTACTGTTTTTGAAGTAACTCAGGTGTGGATCTGTTTGGCTGCAGATTTTAAATCCACATTGCAGAGGGGGGGAGAAATGGGTGACATGCCAGCTATTAATACAGATCCCTGCAGAAAACTCACTGGGTAGTCTGGGAACAGATTGGGGTTATTCAGCATTCTAAACTACAGCAAAGTCTGTGACGTAGAAAATAAGAAGCAAATATGCTTAGGTTTGCTGATGCGTGGGTTGCAAACAAATCTGCTGTGTGGACATATTTGATGTAATAAACTGTGTGCTGTGTATATGTTTGCTCAGAGTGCTGACATGCTGGGAATCTGATATGTTTCATCTCATTCTCGCTACTGTATGGCTGTAGATTTTCTGTGTGGGATGAATGTCTCTGGTCCCTTGGTGGGACTGTTATTAATGGCTGCAGCAAGGCATCAGCAGGGGGTCAGACACCCTCTTACCAGCGTCAGCGCCACCTCCAGCACCGGGGACAGAGCGATTGTACCATGGAAGAGCGGGATGCAGTCCACAAACAGGACCTGCTGCTGCGGAGCATCTTTGCGCTTCTGCTTCTCGGCCACCAGGACGCCATTCACAGAGCAGGTGGGGTGCTTGGCGCTGTGCAGCATCATCTTGCAGTAAGCTTGGGTGGTTAGCTTATAAGCAGGCATTTTCTGTGCAGGAAAGAAGAGAGATTGCTTGGGGTTTGGTCGGATATCCCCTTCCCAGGCAGAAGGTATGGGGGCTCATGGTGGTCCATGCCCCTCACACCAGTCACAGCACTATGGGTGACACAATGATAGGGAACAGAGGGGCAGGTAAAGGCGATACTTTGGCATTTCGGTATTCCCTTTATTAACCCTTTCCAGCGGACCAGAAAACAATAAAAGCCTATAAAATGACGGACACTGCCGGTACCGGCTCCCGGTGGGTTCCCAGCAGAGGATCAGTGTATGAGAGGAGGGCCTCGGGCAGCCAGTGCAGCGCTGATCGGTAACAGACTCCCTATCACTGCCGGTGCTTCCGCCTCTGGCACCCTCGGTGACCCCACCCCCCGTGTTCCTCACCTCCAGGCTGCTCCCGGTGCGTCTCGTAGGGAATAAAATGCGTTGGTCACCGCGAGCAGTCTGCACACAACCGTAAATCGAGCAGCCGGCAGTCGCGCACACAGCACCGGCGTAAAGTGTCTCCGATCACATGGTAGCCAGCAGGTCGGCGGCGGCCATTTTTACTCAGGGCACAGCGATGGCTCCGAGACTGTGATTTCTCAGTAATAACCGGGGGGAGCAGCTCCGTTATTTACATTTTTCATTCCACATACCAGTCGCCAGGCGAAAGCCAGATGACGGGCGACGCAGTCAGCTGAAGGGCGGGGCTACGAGTAGTCGTATGTATAGAATCCTCCGAGGTATCCCAGCGTGCAGTGCGGCAGTGGGTGGGGCTTTCTCTCTTTCCCTATTCGTCCTCTTGCTGGTTCCGGTGTCCTCTCTGTTCTTGGCAGACGGCCGCGGTTGAGGTGAGTGTGGAGGAGATGTGCCGGGAAAGGACAGGGCTGAGCCTGGGGTGGCCGTGTGCCTGTCCCCGGGCAGCCGAGTGTCAGTGAGCCGCCGGGGAGAGAGGCTGCACCGTGTGTGCACCCTTCTCCATCCCGAGGTCTCTGTCCCGCCGGCTCCGTGACATTTATCTATACAATACTAGACATGTGTCTGTTGTCCTGTTGATGTGTTACACTATGGCGCAGGGTTATCAGGCTGGCTGCTCTGCCATCACAACCAATCACAGCTCAGCTTTCATTTCTCATACAGCGCTAGTGAGGTGAAAGCTGAGCTCTGATTGGCTGCTATAGGCGGATCGGGCAGTCTATGTCAGGGACAGCTGGGTAACTCTGGGCCACAGTGTGTATCCTCAGTGCAAGGCTATAATCACCTTAGTGACATCTCCCAGCATACACGTCCAGGAAGCAATGCTGGGAGCTGTAGTCCTCCGGACCAGCGGCTCTATGGGATGAACCTACGCTCTGATACTGGATCTGACGCTGCCATTAGTCCATCACTGAGAGGGCGCATCCATTGTATCCTTTTCCTTGTGGTGCGGATGAAGCAGTGTCCAGAGGTCTGTGAGCACAGCTTCTTGTATCTGGTAACAGGATAATTGAGCCTTAAAGGGGATAACTGCTATCTGACAGCACCACTGACAGCTAGGACACCATGACCTTCTATGTTAGGTCACCTTCCAGGTCAGTGAGTCTGGAGCATGGGTCTCCAAACTGCGTCCCTCCAGCTGTTGCAATACTACATTTCCCATCATGCCTGGACAGCCAAATCCAGAGCTTTAGCTGTCTGGGCATGATGGGAACTGTGGTTTTGCAACTGTTGCAGGGCCGCAGTTTGGAGACCCATGGTCTAGAGCAGTGCTTCCCAATTCCAGTCCTCAGGCCTCACCAACAGGTCATGTTTTGAGGATTTCCTTAGTATTTCACAGGTGATATAATTATACTTAGTGCATCAGGTATTATCACAGCTGTTCTTTGTATGGCATATCCTCAAAACATGACCTGTTGGTGAGGCCTGAGGACTGGAATTGAGAAGCACTGGTGTAGAGTGTGCTGTGCCTACATACAGATAGTCCAGACCATTGTTCCAGGCTGTCCAGGAATGATGGGAACCTGCAGGCCTCCCGCTGCTTTTGCAAAGCTACTATTCCCAAAAACTGCTATAAAGGGACCCAACTTGGTTAGGGTCTGTTATAGAATTACCACATAGGTGCCTGTATATATTATGACAGTATTCTATTACAAATGGATGAGGTTTAATTGAGTTATCCAGTGCAACAAAAACATGGCCACTTTCTTCCAGAGACAGCACCACTCTTGTCTCCAGTTCAGGTGTGGTTTGCAATTAAGCTCCTTTCACCTCAATGGAATGGAGTTACAAAACCTACACACAAACTGGAGAAATGTGGCCATGTTTTTGTAGCACTGGATAACCCCTTTAAGGCGCTGTCATGGCTAATGACCCCTAAAAGGAATTTTTCCCCATAAGATGAGAACCCCTGTCTTTTGCCCCATGGGGACTTTTTGGCTTCCTCTGGATCACCATTGCAGCTTAGAAGACTTAAGTTGTCTGGGGAAAAATTGATACTTAGTGACTGTACCACCAGGCCCAGGCTGAAGCACTGGAGGCGGGCCGACCTACCCTTAGGCCCTGTTCCCACTGAGGAAAGGTAGCGGAATTCCGCGACGGAATTGTCCGCCGCGGAATGCCGTTAGCCTCCTGCTTATAATGGGAGTCTATGGGAGGTGCACGCTCCTGCCCTGTCCGCGCTGAAGAATGAACATGTTCATTCTTCAGCGCGTACAGAGCAGGAGCGCGCGCCTCCCATAGACTCCCATTATGAGCGGGAGGCTAACAGCATTCCGCGGCGGACAATTCCGTCGCGTAATTCCGCTACCTTTCCTCAGTGGGAACGGGGCCTAAGTGGGAGGAAACCCTAGCCCCTCTATGATAGGGTTCTATTGATTCTAATGGAGTCATGTCACGGAGGGGTTGGGGTTTCTTCCCACTAAGGGTGGGTCGGCCCGCCTCCAGTGCTTCAGCCTGGGCCTGGTGGTACAGTCACTTTTAAGCATGTTGCTGGGACTTCGGGGGACTTGTCAGTAACTTATACCTGTCCCGGTCAAAACACATTAATCGCTGAACTCAAGGAGATCAGTGAAAAAAATCCAATGAAGTACTCAATCAAGAGTCTCCACTGATGCCACCAAAGATTTAAATATGCAAAACAAGAGTTTGTGGAGCCTCGGTTGCGAGTCTCAAAAGGCAGATATCTCGAGCCTGTTGCCACGGGGTGCCTCCATGATGAGGGGAGCATGACACCACCCTGATAGGTAGCCCCTTAAAGGACAACCCCAGCAGGACCCCCCCCCCCCCCAAAAAAAAAACAAAAAACAAAACACAAGACACCATACTCACCATCCCTCCGGTGACGATCGCCACTCGATTCGCGCGATGTCTCTTGCTTCCGGGTCCAGGGAATGAAAAAGGCTGCCAGTGCGCTTGCGCACCGGCAGCCTTTTAATTGGCTGGAGCGCATTACATGGCTTCCAGCAAGCTCAGCCAATCACTTTCCATGAAGACGCCGAGGAGGAAGACCCGGACCGCCCCCCTGGCTATGACGTCGTCGTCACCAGATGGCGCCCAGGAGAAGAGGACAGTGGCGACCGCAATAGGTAATGTATAATTTCTTTAACTCGGGGGGGAGGGGCGTCTGAAAGTGGGGGAAGGGGGCCAGACCGGGTATTTAACCACATTACAAAGTTATATAACTTTGTAATGTGTGTTAAATAAGCAAAAAAAAAAATTTTCGTGGGAGTTTTCTTTTAAGTCCCACTCGGTTGCGAGTATTGGAACGTAAATAGGGAAACAATAGGGTGGCCCCTTCGATGTCTAACTCAAGGTGCGAGTATTACGATCATGACAAGAGCTGGTGGCGTGGAATCCATCAGGGGAATGGGACAGGTAAGTATACATTACTGATGTGTCCCCCGAAGTCCCAGCAATGTGCTTGAGTATCAATATTTCCCCGACAACCTCTTTAACTGGATCAATGTATATGATGTTTTTTTTTTAAATCCATATATACTGTTATCTTCTAAAATATGTACAGTAATACCTCGGTTTTCGAACGCTTTGGAACTCGAACTGCTTGGTATTTGAATGAAAATTTACCCAGAAGTAGTGTTTGGAATTCGAACTTTGCTCGGTTTTCGAACGTTTTTGCGAGCGTGGATGGTGGGTTGTACCTGGCGAGTTAAGCAGTGGTGAGGCTTCACATACAGTACAGTGCGGTATAAGACTGCTGGAGTGCATATACAGTGCAGTAGTAGTACAGGCAGTGCACCATCATTTCCCATACATTACAGTGCTTGGATGGGGGGGACGCTATACAGTAAAGGATGGGTGAGGAGTTGGTGACTACTGTACTATAATTGCTAGTTCTGATGAACATTTCTAATGTTTAATGTCCTGTACAGTATAGTGCTGTACTGTAGTGATTATACTGAGCACTTATCAGTGTAATAAATGAGTATTGTAGGTAATTATTGGTGGCTGCTGGAACCAATTAATCACATTTACATTATTTCCTATGGGAAGACACTATTGGTGGCTGCTGGAACCAATTAATCACATTTACATTATTTCCTATGGGAAGACACTGCTCGGTTTTCAAACTGCTTGGTTCTCAAACTGCCTTCCGGAACCAATTAAGTTCGAGAACAGAGGTACAACTGTACATGGAAAGCTAAGCTCTTCTTGACTGTCTGAATCCTTCAGCTCATGCTGATCATTGTATCCTTGTAGCTTCTGACATGAGAAAGACCTCTGCGCTGGACTGTAGCAGTGTACAGAAGTGACTTGTATTTACCCTCTAGTCTAGTGTTACCTGACCATAGTCAGATTCTGCAGCTTTCTCATGGTCTTTAATATCTTCTTAGGATCTGGAGAAGTGCATGGGTCTGTTAGTTTAGGATCTCCAGTCAGATCTGTGGATATTGGATGATTAGGCTTTTAAAGAATCTGTATGTAATGTTTTACTCCATTATGTGTAATAATTGTCTTCCAGAATGCTGTCTTCACGAGTCCTCAGCTTGGTTGGGAGAAGGGCCCTGTCTACCTCAGTCGCCCTGCGGGGTCATGGTATGTATCATCCATCACCCTCTGGAGTTTCCTACCCCCTGTGTAGTAATTCTGTTACTCTGATGTGTCAGGGACCTCAAGGGCTTTTTTTGTGGCGGTCCATTAATGGGTTGCACTGTGTCGGAGGGTATCACACACTGGTATTCTGATATTCTAGCCTCGCTATAGCAAGCTGACCACTCAGTAATGAAGGTCCTACGTGTAGGGGTGTAAACCCACAGTTCGGTGCAGTTGTGTTGCAGTTGGCTTCATGCAGTAACTGCTGTTAATCTGCACTCTTACTATTTTAGCTATTTAGTAAAATAGCCAAAACTGGCAAGTATAATAATAAAAAAAAAAAAGAACCCATGCTAACAGCAACATTTCAGATTTGGTTACAACATATGGCCTACTGCACTGCAGTTCAGCCAGGTCATATACTTTCACACTAAGGCTTTGTTCCCGCTACATATGAGCGCAAACAACGGCCATTGTTCTAAAACCACTGACGGACTTAATGTTCATGATCATTAATTCTGGACGTAGTTTCACAGCAACAGACGTTGAGTAAATAACGGCTGTTTGTAGTGGGAGCATGGCCTAATAGCTAAAGAGCTGAATGAAGGAGCTAGGCTTGGCCATTGAGCTGTAAGGATATGCTGCCCATGAGTTCCTGTACTCTGATATTCTCATGCTGGCTAACCACTTGATAAGGCTGCAAAACTGTGGACCCTCTCCGAACCTAGAGAGGGGAACTGTATGTTCAGAGGGCCTTACTGACTTGCTGTTCTCCTCTCTTTTGACTCCCATGTATATGGGGACCTTACAACTTTGGCCCAGACATCCTATAGTGTCCACACCTATAAGACCTCAACTCACTGCTACCCTTTTGTAGTTGTGTGGTTATGGGTCCCTCTTCTACCAGATAGTCTCCCCCCCCCCCCCCTTTTTACCCTCTGCTGTCTGATTTAGAATTACTTCTGAATGACCAGAGTCAATATAATCTATATGTATTGCAGAAGTACATGGGTACTTATGTTCCCATCTTTGTCACATTGATTGCAAAACGCTATGTAGGTGATCTATTGTTACACTCTGCATCAGTCTTCTTGATGTCTGTGGTTTGTACACTTCCTGTAGCTGTTACACCATGCCATGTTCTGTAGGTACAACTCAATAGGCTGGATTGTTAAAGTGTTTGTTCCTGGCATAAGTGGGTAAACATTTGTTGTTATATCCTAATATGCCTGTAGTGCTGTTACTATGTCTTTGTGTTCAGAGTGTTCTAATCCGGAAATGATGATCTGGTGTGTTCACAAAACCAAGGGTGAGGCCACAAGATTCAGTTTCTTTGCTGTTTATAACCATATCACATCTATTACAGTAACATGTCATTGAAGAGTATTATTGCAGCATCCCTGCTGGTAACTTTGTGGTTATCCACACATTAGAAAACAAGCAAGTTTGTATAAAATCTAAATACAATTATGCGGTTTCCTGTTTGTTAGCTGCTAAATAAATGGCAGCTGCATCATGTGCCATTCATCCATATTACATCCACAAGATGCCACCCTACTGTGGGTCCAATGGCCGGGTCTGACACATCCTAGATCACTAAGATGCTATCCATTTTGATCTGTAGACCTGTGACTGGGCTGTGTCTTATGGCTGTAATACAGATGCAGTGATGTGCCCATATTAGAAACGTCTGCAAGCGGAAGCATGCGACTTAATAGGAGTCTGGTCTAGTAGTATTTCTGTAGTTTGCTCATCTTGTGTGTAAGGTGAAACTTGCAGATGTGCTAGGACCTAATTGTCTGTTTTCCTTGTATTTGCAGCCAGCGTCGCTGTTCCTGAGTACACCCTCCCCAAATACCATGACAATCGCAGTGTCCCCCTGCCTGAAGTCTCGTACGTGGCAGACCTTACATCTGATCTGAAGGCTCTGAAGGAAAAGGAGAAGGGAGCATGGGCTTCTCTGAGCGCTCAGGAGAAGTTGCAATGTAAGTAGGTAGCTGCCTAGGTTTTGTGTGGATAGTTTATCATCAATGGAGTGCAGACACGTGTGTTTACTGAATACAGGACATGCATTTCTCTAATTTCTTGAAATTGAGCTTTTTGGATGGACCTGCCAATTTGAAACGTTGAATCATGTGACCAGTTTCACTTTGATATATAGTTTTATGTCCATGGCTGAGATGCCTCATTCACTTGTCCATAGTTCAGCCTGTAATTGCGGACCGCGCTACAATGGGCATCACTAGTGGACCACTACGTAGAAAGTAGAAATCCGTGCTGCAAATTTTTGGACCCACACTAGGGACCTATGCTTAACACCCCCTGGCACTGATCACGGCCCCATACACAGGCGTATATGTGAAGGGGGCCATTGAAATCTATTGGTGCTATGGCCTGTCCGCAATTGAAGATAGAACTTCTTCAGATATGTGAATAGGGCCAGAGAGTGTATGCCTAGAAGATGGGCAAAATTTTTTTTGAGGAACAGCCTTGCTTCTGTTCCCTTACAAAACGGTGTTAGTATATACATTTAGCAGTTTCCATACATGTGAGGTTATTTATCTCCATGTACTCAGCCATGCTTTTATCTGTGTTTCAGGATTAAAATCATTAATATATTAAAAATATTTTTTTTTCTCTCTCTAGTGTACCATATTAAGTTTAACCAAACTTATGCTGATATGAACAAGGGATCAAATGAGTGGAAAACAGCTCTAGGTGGCATTTTCATCTTTATTGGCTTCACAGCCTTCATTATCGTTTGGCAAAGGAAATATGGTAAGTAAAGCAGAAGTGGATGGTAACCAGGTTCTCCATGTACAATTTATGCTGAAAAGAACAGAACTTGCTGGAGTTTTTTCTTGTGGAGTGGATTACTAATCTTATGCTAAAGATCGGACATTAATACAGTTCTGTAATATATGTTAGTGACGATCTTTTTATTAAACCTTTAAGTGATCCGCAACAAAAATAGTCCCTTGCCAGAACAGAGTTATACTGGTGGTACCCTGAAGTTGGTTCCAGTGAGCCCACACTTGGACCTTTATAGTGGCATGGCTGCTATTATTTTGTCTGGACACCTGTATAGCCTTAACAGTATAGACCAAGAGTTAAAAACCTGATAAGGGCTGTTATTCCATACTTGTTTTGATCATGCTATTTGATTTAAAATATTTCAAATTGTAGTTTGCCACTAATGCTAATAAGCTGATACTCCCTGTTCTGTAAAGAAAACTGTGTTTGCTTTATCACAGGTCAGAAAGGTTATCAGTATACAGATTAAAAAAAAAAAAAGGGTCAGGCAGTTCACACTAGGTGATGATCGCATCCCCCCCCCTTTGTACACCATAATCTCTGCATAGGTCACAGAGCATGCTTAGAACTTAAACATTTCAATGGAAGTCATTGAGTCAACGCTCAGGCAGCATGGCTGCGTGCATAATAATGTAAAAAATACAATCAGAAGATAGAAACAGAATAAAAAAAACATTAAGTCTCTTGCTTTAATCGGTAAAACAAATCTAGGTGACGTGTTGCCTTTAAGTCCCCCCCCATCTTCCGTCCTAGTAACCGCCACCCTTTCACAGATTTATGACTTTACTGTAATCACCCTGACCTTACATGGTGATGAAATACAGAGAATGGGTGTTTCTATGAGCTGTTTATATTGGAGACATCTGGTCTGCATCTTTTCCCTGCAAGGCTTAGAATAAGTAACATTAAAACTTTTAAAGCCATGGATTCTTTTAATATTTTGGGAAGTTCCTCATCATCCTCCATTGTCAATGCTGTGTTTCTGGGGTTAAGGTTGACAGTCCCTGTGGTAAAGCTACAGAATAATCTGAACGTCCACTTTTCACTTTGTGGCAGTTCAGGTCAGCCCGGTAAACTCTAGCTTAGTGTCTCCCCGTGGTTTGGGCCATGAGAGGACACTAGCATATAGATATTTTTCTTTTTTTTTCTTATTCAAAACTTTTATTGAGAGAATAAAGGCTACAGAAAAGAAAATGGTGTAAAGGGAGTAAAAACAAAATAATTACAACTGGAATTGGCATTGGCAAATATTGAACAAAGGACAGTACAGAATGTTGGCATTGAAACCTCAGTCTTTTATTAGGATGGTCTGAAAAAAGAACAAGTATAGAAAATGCAGAATTAAGTGTCTAATTGAAGCAGAAACATGTACAGCATCCATTTATACATGCATAATGATAGAGCACACAGTCATGTATTTTATCATGTGTTTAATGAGACAGCAGTCATACAGCAGACAGTACTTTTTCGTACATTCCTACATATGGGAAGTATTGCCCAGCTCTAGAACTGGTCACGGAACTGAATACAGTATAACATAAGTACAGTATCAGCTGTATATACCATTCTATTAAATCACCGGTATCGGCTGTATACTTCTATTATATCGCTGGTATCAGGATCTATACACCATTCTATTACAGTTCATCACTGGTATTGGCTACCAGTGGCAGGGTATAGGGGGCAGAGATCGCGGCAGTGCACGCTACCAGCCCTCCCGTCTCTCCCTGTAGCCTCTATAAACAGCCAAGACACCAGAGACCTGAGGCCTCCAGTGTCCATGGCTACAATCAGAAATCTGTGATCACATCCCACAGCTCCATTAGTGAATAGAGGGAGAATTTTCCCTCTGTAAGAGGAGAATTCCTTCTCTGCAGCTATATTGATGCTGTGGTCGTGCTGACTGCAGCATTTATAGAGTTAAATATCAGCGTGGCTCCAGTGCTGACAGTTGTGGCTGGCCTTCGCTATCACTGACGGCTGGGACCCACCAAGGATGATACAGGATTTTCTGTCATCCAGAGGACTCTAATTACCAGCGAAGGAGGGGGTAGGTCTGGGGAGGTCCCGGTGGCTGCGGGAGCCGCTTCCCGAAGGGCACCTCGAAGACACTGTGGGTGCTGTTCTTGGATGCTACTGATCTTTCTTCCTCCTCCCAGCTCAGCCCTGCCTCCTCCCTCCACCCTCTCTCATTCTTCATCATGGCCTTCTCAGCGCTGTCGGGTAGCAATTTTAACATGTAAGTGCTGCTTCTGGTCTGTTTAACTGCACAAAAAAGTTTTCTTTGGTCTGATTGGGTGGTGAGCTTCTAAAAGAGAGGCATTGCCCATAGGAAATAATGGTTAAAAATTCGGTCTGGAGGGGGAGGCCTTCTCAAAAAAGTGGTCTGCTTGGCAGGTTTCACTGTATTTTTATATTAAATATATAGAGAACATTAAGTGTTGTATATCTAACCTCTAAATGGTAAGATGGGGCCAAAAAGACTAATTCTGCACAATACAAGAAAAAAGAGCTTCTATTTGGCAGAAAGTGTAAGAGAGGGATGTCAGGGTGGTGATGAAGACAATAGAGGAAATTGTGTACTAGAAGTTACCTGAGAAGTGGCAGGGATACACAAAAGCAAAAAGTTGCAGAAGAAACTAAGTCTTCCAAAGAAAGCCATAACACTAGACTTGATTTCCATGAGATTCTGCCCTAAGCTGTTCCATTCTACGGCTATGGAGCCACTCGAAGACCGTTGGCGAGGTGGGAGATTTCCACTTCCTCAGAATAACAGTATGTGCTGCTCTCCAAGGAAACATGATAGGCTCTTTTGTTTTGTAACCAGGCAACATTAATAGTAAGAGAGGAGCTTGGTCATATTGAGGTTTAGAGCCAGTGTAATGGAAGCTAATTCAATCAAAAGTCCCAGCTAGCTGAACAACCCCACCAAACCTCAGTTATTGTGCCCCTAGCCTGTCCCCAGCATGGACTTTTTTACCTGCAAATTCAAATAAAGTTTAATCATAGTGCTGGACCATAATTTCTATTTTTGGATATTCTATATGGTGCACAGTTGGGGGCTTGACAGCAGCATCTCTATTCAAGTCTGTTCAGAAATGAGTGTCTCTGCCCTTATGAGATCTTCTTGCATTGTGGAACATGCTGAATGCATGCACAGTATGTGTTCTATCTTTTAGAAACACCATGCCGATCTGAGGGCTCACTAAGGGGTGTGAGATTGGGAGGCGCTAGTTTAGGTGACACACAAGTGCGCATAGACAAGTTGTATAACTAATAATTATTTTGAAACTTTAATATGATGTTTATACTATGCGTATATCATACACGGCGCTGTACTACATAGGCAATTAGTGTGCTGCTTTTGATGCACAGTGGGGATACCCGTAGTTTCCCGTGTGATAATTAATACAAAAATAAATAAAGGAAATTTGCATCTAGCGCAACTAAATAAAAACTCATCAGAAGATCATTACTCACGATATCTTTTTCGTCTACTTTACTCCTGGTGGTAAGGTGTTTGTAATCCTTCCGATTTGGAATTCCAACAGGGTGAGTATAGTCCCACGCACTCCCAGCGTGGACTATACTCACCCTGTTGGAATTCCAAATCGGAAGGATTACAAACACCTTACCACCAGGAGTAAAGTAGACGAAAAAGATATCGTGAGTAATGATCTTCTGATGAGTTTTTATTTAGTTGCGCTAGATGCAAATTTCCTTTATTTTGAAACTTTGTTGTAATTCAACACAGCTTTTTACATGTCGTAGAGGGTTTAGATCAATCTGGTGGGTGGGGGGGCTGAAGACCTGAACCAATCACTAGAACAAGTCATGAAGTGCTTGGCTGAGCACTATTCTCCCTCACTGCATGAAAGGTGCTCCACAGTTTGGACTCCCACAGTGATTCAGGTGATTTGCATGCGTCATATAAACCAGTGGTGTTCTGTTTTGTTCTGTAGATTACACACTTACATAAATATCATTGGTGCCTATATGTCAGATGTGATTTAAGCTTCACTGAGAGCTAATGTTAGTTGCCCATACAAGAATTGGTGTTGCTTAGGACATGTCCATGTAGACCCAAGGTTTTTGACATATAAACCGCAACAATTTCTTCCTCCAAAATCCAGACCGTTTTACCTTTAAACCATCTCTCATTAATTTTTATTTTATCCCTCCCTACATGGAGAAAGTGACATGTTACAACTTTCACATACTTATGCTTTGAGCCCCATTTGAATTTAATTGTGCTAAAATACCAAATCTGAATATTGTAAGGTGTGTGTGTCTCTCTCTCTCCCAACTGACAGATGTTGGGCATGATATAAAATCACCGCCCAACCCCTTTGTTTTTGGAGTCAGACTTCTCTGACTATGGCTTAATCCTACCCTTCCCAGAGAGAAAGCAGGATTGCTTGGCTGTGCCAAATGTTCCTATGGATGAGGGCCAGATGAAGGGGGAACTGAAGGCTAAACAATTGCTTAGCTGTCAGTTATTGAAGGTGTATGGGGACCTTTGTCTCTCTGATGTTCTCACAGAGCTCTGTAACTTCCATGTTGCTTCTTCTGAGGGTGCACCAAAGAGCAGTATCCATTTATCTGTGTGTTTTATTTTGGGCGGGGAGTGATACCTCAATAGCAGTCAAACCCTATCCACTCCAGAGGAGAGCTCAAAAGAAGTATACTGTACAATTACTGTACAATTACAAGTAAAAAGGTGCAAAACTGGTGAAAAATTCTAGATACAAATCATATAACTGCCAGAAAAAGTGCTGCTCTCAATGTATGTACACACTATCGCAGGTATGCTTTAACATCTTTTTCTCATGTTCTAGTGTTCGGTGAGCTTCCACATACTCTCTCTGAGGATTGGAAAGCCATGGAGTACAAGAGAATGCTGGACATGAGGATCAACCCTATTGAAGGATTTTCTTCCAAATGGGACTATGAAAAGAACGAATGGAAGAAATAAAATGTTCCACCAGGCCCACTCCAACTTTGCCGACCAGAACCTTGTTAATATATTTTGCTGTGGTCCATTCACAACAATACCTCATTGCTTAAGTACTGGAATGTTTCCACTTGAGTTATGTTACCAATAAATTGCTAACTTACTTGACTCTGTAGTTCTCATTATTCCTGCTACTCTGCCTCTTAAAGGGGAAGTTCTGTGGAAGGACAAAAACTGCAGGTAGGCTGATGGTGGCAGGAAAATAATAAAGACCTGAACTCGCCCAACCTCTTACCTCCGATGCACTGGTCCCGTTCACATCAGCTGGTGACTTGCAGCTCTCCTAGCTGCAGAGTCATGACCCCAGCTACGTGAGTGGCTGGATGGGCAATCAGTGATTAGGGTGGGACGCTGCTCTAGTCACTGATTGGCTGAGCGGGTGATAGCTCAGCCGGGCCGCGAAGTTTCAGCCGGTGAAGCCAGGTACGTTATGTACCTGGTTTTTAGCTGAAGAAAACAGTTGGCTGCTGTGAACGAGACACGGGAGTCGCACATCAGCGGCACGAGGACAGGCGCGTTCATGTCTTTATTATTTTCCTGCCCCCACAGCCTGCCTGCAGTTTTTCCTGGCGCCACAGCCAGTGATTGACCAGGCTGTCACCGCAGAGTGTGTCCGACAGACAGTGAGGTTGAGACAAGGCTGGGGGAGCATGGAGAGATAACTTCGTTCTTTTTTGTATACAGGGTACCCCCTTATAAGTAAGGGCTGCACAGACGTTACTAACAATATCCACGTGGCCCTAGCTGCACGATCATCCAGCCGTCTTATGGGCTTTGTAAGAAAGCGCCGATCTAGCAGATAACCTTTGGCCTGTATGGCAAGACATGGCAGACATGGATGCCGCCTTCCAGGAACAAGTGAGTTGAGCTGAACTGCAATAGTTCACACAGTCTGGGTACAGTGGTGGTGCTGTTTTTGCAAGAAAGTACCTGTGCTTTCTTTAAACCTGGATAATGCCTTTTAAAAATTTAAACTCCCCCCCCCCCCCCCCCCCCCCCTGGACCATTTGCTTGTCACCTGATTGAATGTAATTTTTTTTTTCTACGTTCTATAGGAAAATGACTAGTTTGAAAAAAAATGGCAAGTACATTAAATGCTGTGTTTGGAAACCACTAACAGAGCGGTAATAGCAATCACTACTCGCTGTGCAGAGGCTGATACACAGCAATTGTGTTGGGCAGAACCTCCCATACTCTGTATAGAAGAGTATACAGTACATGGGGGGGGGGGGGGGGGGCTGTGTTAGACCAGAGCAGGGGATGAGAACCTCCAGGGCTTAGATAGCTCTGCAGTTTTTGGCACTAATGTTGGCAGCAGAGTGTTGCCAGTCAATGGAAGTGTTTATGTAAATAAATAAAAAAAAATATATATATATAATGAGTTTACACATTGTCAATAGGGTGATGGCCATTATATCACAGAATTGGTGCAATACACGCCTCCACATTGAGATTGATACTTGAAAAGTCAAGGAATTATTAAAGTGGTTATCCAGCGCTACAAAAACATGGCCACTTTCCCCCTACTGTTGTCTCCAGTTTGGGTGGGGTTTTGAAACTCAGTTCCATTGAAATAAATGGAGCTTAATTGCAAACTGCACCTGAACCTGGAGACAACAGTAGGGGGAAAAGTGGTCATGTTCTTTTAGCGCTGGATAACCCCAGTGCTACAAAAACATGGCCACTTTGTTCCAGAGACAAAACCATTCTTGTCTCCAGTTCAGGTGTGGTTTGCAATTAAAGGTGTTATCTAGTGCTATAAAAACATGGCCACTTTTCCCCCTACTCTTGTCTGCAATTCAGGTGTGGTTTGCAATTAAACTCCATTTACTTCAATGGAACTGAGTTTCAAACACCACCCAATCTGGAGACAAGAGGTGGAGCAAAAGTGGCCATGTTTTTGTAGCCCGGGATAACCCTTTTAAAGGGGTTATCCAGCGCTACAAAAACATGGCCACTTCCCCCTACTGTTGTCTCCAGTTTGGGTGGGGTTTTAAAACTCAGTTCCATTAAAGTAAATGGAGCTTAATTGCAAACTGCACCTGAACTGGAAACAACAGTAGGGGGAAAAGTGGCAATGTTTTTGTAGTGCTGGATAACCCCTTTAAGTTCCATTCACTTTAATGGGACTGAGTTACGAAACCCCACCCAACCTGGAGACAAGAGTGGTGCTGTCCCTGGAAGAAAGTGGCCATGTTTTTGTAGTGCTGGATAACCCCTTTAAAGGTGTTATCCAGTGCTACAAAAACATGGCCTCTTTTGCTCCACTCTTGTCTCCACATTGGGTGGGGTTTGAAACTCAGTTCCATTGAAGTAAATTAAGCTTAATTGCAAACCGCACCTAAACTGGAGACAAGAGTGGGGCAAAAGTGGCTATGTTTTTTTTTTTTTTTTTTTTTTTTTTTTTTTAGTGCTGGATAACCCCTTTAAGTGTAGTAGCCTGCATGGCCTACATGCAAGCTGTGGCCTTCGGTGTAGCAGAACATTTCTCAGAAATTACCAAGCTTGTGAGCACGTGGCCGAATAGAGTTGGTTTTAGGGTAACTTTACACGTACCGGATCCACAGCGGATTTCACGCTGCAAGTTTTCATTCTGCTGCCAGTATGTGACCTGGCCCCTTTAAACCCCCCCCCCCCCCCCCCCGCAGCGTACATTACCAGCTTCGCGCCGTGGCTGTGTGTGAGGCCCCCGTTGGTTCCCATCAGCCAATCAGTGCACGGCAGCACTGATTGGCTGATGGGAAGCCAGGAGCCTCACACACAGACGCAGGCCCAAGCAGGTAATGTATGCTTCGGGCCGGGGGTTAAAGGGGCTGCGGATATGTAAACCCATAAGACCTTCACATTACCAGGATCTGCAGCGGATTTCGCTGCAAACTCGCAGCGTGAAATCCGCTACGGATCTGGCCCGTGTGAAGCTACCCTAAATATTGTTTCCATTTTTAATCACTTGCATAGTATTAACATTTATAGTGATCCTGTGATTTCTATAATTCCTTCTTGGTGTTGGAATTTCAGCTTTGAAAGTATATAGTTTTCAGAGTATATGCATCTAGTTGTATACTCGCTGGGTGTTTTACTGTAGTTCTAGAGCTGTGATGAGCAGCTTGGGTTCTGCAGCTGTACTCTAAGGGATCTGTTCCTGTCTCCTCACTGGTGAGAGCTGGTTGTAATCTGTCCCCAGTCCCAACCCCCCCTGTCGCTTTACATTGGCTGTGAGGTGCAGAGTAATCTGATGCCTCAGTCCTGGGGATGAGCCCTGTGCTGTTTGTGACAACCATGTTACTCTGCAGCTCTCCCCACCTGTAAGACACTTCTCTCTGATCAGTGATTTCCCCCTGTAGTCCCCGTCTGGTTCTTGTGTGTACATTGCTGCATGTATTCTCTGGTCATCATCCTGTTCTGTTTACTTTCAGATCCTGGGAACCGCTGTCCTCTGAGAGTCATGGGTGGAGGAATGAGCCAGGTAAGAGGAGGGAAGGGGTTACATCACTAGACTTGTAGACTGAACTGCTGTTGTATAAGGCGTTTTCTGTAAATGATGGGGTTGGCTGCTATGTTTGGCATATGTGATAGAAACCTTATTATGTGCAACCAATATATAGTCATTAGAAGATCAATGCTGAAGCTGTGTCTGATGCTTCTGTCCTGAAGATGGCCACCGATGGAGGGACATGTGATCAGACATGTTGATGAGCAACCAACACTGTAAGGCTATGTTCCCACAGTGTATTGGTCAGTATTTTGCAACCAAAACCAGAAGTGGATTAAAAACACAGGCTATGTTCATACACTATAGAAAGTTGTTTTAAAATAGCAGCAATTATTTGCCAGTAAATGACAGCCATCTGCTCAATTTCAACAGTGAGTGGCAGGGGAGTGGATCATGTTTCTGTCGTGCTGACCACAGAAAAGGGCATAGTAGCAATCAAACAATGTTTCTACATGTAGAGAAATGCATATGGCCGAAACCAGGCTTCCATTTCTTCCTCAGTAGCCATATGCTGTTACCAGGATTATTGGCCATATACCTATTGGTTACCGCATAAGGGTCTGGTTTTGGCTGCATGTGGTGACTAAGACTGATCAGATATCAATATGATGTTCAGAAAATCTGGATGCTAATTGGTGAGTGAAAATGGGGCGCCTTCAGGTTTAGTGCCTAGGGCAGCAGCAGCTATTAATACGGCCCTGAATATAACCTGGATGCCGTTCTGGATGCCGGGGTATGGGTGCGTTCACTCGTTCTCTGCATACTGTCCATAGAACCAGGCCCGGACTGGTAATCTGGCAAACCGGGCAAATGCCCGCTGGGCTGGCCGGATTACCAGTCCGTGGGCCGCCCGGGCTGCATGAGGAAAAAAAAATATTAAAAATGTATAGCACCGCTGCGGCCCTCCGCCGCAGCGCTGCTTAATCAGCAGCCGCGGGCCGGGCTGCGGGCTGAGTGTGGTAGGTGAGGGGGCGGGGGGGAGAGTCACCCGATCCCTGTAGCTCCTCTCCGGGCAGTGCGGGTCTTCTCTCTCATCTTCCGGCGCAGGCAGCTTTGGTACAGAGACTCTGCCTGCGCCGGATGTGCCGCACAGCCTCTACCCTTCCTCTGTGTGTGTGTGTCTTTAAGACGCACACACACAGGTGGATGACAGCGGCTGCGGGGCACATCCTGCGCAGGCAGAGTCTCTGTACCAAAGCTGCCTGCGCCGGAAGATGAGAGAGAAGACCCGCGCTGCCCGGAGAGGAGCTACAGCTGCAGGGAGAATGCTGATGGGAGAGAGGAGAGGCTGAGGAGCGTGTGACAGGTGAGTTGGTGGTTTGTTTGTTTTTGTTCTTGTGGGGGCACAGCACGGAGGGCACATATATAACTAATTGGGGCATAGAACGGGCTAGTATAACTAACTGGGAAGAAAAAAAGGGCAAACCTGAGGAAAACACACAAAAAAGGCTGTATACAGTGATAAAACCTTTTTATCACTGTATACAGCCTTTTTTCTGTGTTTTAGCTTGTACCATTACAATAAATTATATATATATATATATTTATTGAATGTGCGGAGCGGTTTTTTTTCCTCAGGCGTGCCCTATTTTGTTCTCAGTTTCTGAGGTAACTTGCACTCCTCAACTGATATCAGAAAATTATATAGATTTGTAATTTACTTGTATTACAAAATCTCAAGTCTTCCCATACTTATTAGCTACTATATGTCCTGCAGGAAGTGTTGTTTTATTTTCAGTCTTACACACTGGTCTCTGCTTCTCTCTGGTTATCTGCCAAAGATTTGAAGCCAAAGCCAGGAATAGATTTGAAAAGTGGAGAAATCTCAGTCTTTCCTTTATGACCTAATCTCTGTTTATAGGTTGTTTCTGGCTTTGGCTTCAAATTTTTGGCAAATAATCTGTCAGATAATCTTTCTGTGTAAATGGACCCTAATATAGTGAACAATTTCAGGTTAACGGTAAACAATCTCGTTTGCAGTGGTTAAAAATTGCTTCATCTAATAGGACCCCAACAGTGTCAGCAGTTTGGAACATGAATTGCAGCTGACAGATTCCCTATGAAAAAGAAATCAGAACCAAAACTTTGCCAAAACTAATGAAATGTTATGTAACTTTCTCATGTGCTTCAAGACAAACATATCAACATGTGTACAAGGGAAAAGTGGAGCAGTTGTCCATAGTGACCAGATTCCACCTCTTCAGGCCTTTGGAAAATTAATGTAGCTATCCTTTCCATTTTCAATAACGCGGCTTTTGTTATCCCTCCCTTGTGTTTCATTCCATTACCATTTTCAGAATTCTGCTTGCTGTCAGTGAATAGGGCTTGCTGCATTGTTCAGTGTAGCAGCACACAGACCATTGTCTACACTGAAAGCTTGACTGGATTTAGTAGATCTGCAATGGAACCCTCGTAGTTTATATTCCAGGGTGTGCCATGCCTGCAATCCATTTCATCAGCCGAGTTACATGTCAGTGCATACGCATGCTCAGCTGATATCAGGCATTGGCTGGCTGCAGCCACACAGGATGGTAAATGTCACTTTTGGATAGGTGAAGCAGCTGTAATCCCTTATTTCTTGTGTATACAGCATACATCCACCAGAGGACAGCAAGTTCCACTACACACAGTACTATAGATACGTGGCATAATGGAACCTCCATATAGCCGTGTATTTGCTGTTGATTGCATAGTGGTGACATATTCCATAGTGTTGTATGCAGACTGTTGTCAATCTCTGCATTTCTGTTCCCAGCAGGCCTGACCACGCAGTTGAGAATCTCCTCCATAAGTAATTTATGTACACAGTGACTCCAGCAGAACTGTTCAGCTCTGCAGATCCTTCCTGTCCAGAATGTGTAGGCTTAAAGGGAATGTACCATCAGGTACATTTTAAATTTTTTATTTTTTTTTTACATTAGCCGATCAGTGCCGGCACTAGGATCCATTAGAATCAATGGAGCCACGTCACAGAGGGGAAGGGATATAGTCACACGGGGGTGGGGGGCCTGCCTCCAGTGCACAGAGCCAGGCCGGTGCATGGCAAAAGAACGGCACTGAGTGCAGGAACCGGGCTACATTTAAAAAAAAGAAAAGGAGTGCGTTACCAAGATCTTTGTGCCGGCACCAATCTGCTAATTTAAAAAAAAACATTTAAAAAAAGCATTTTATGGTACATTCGCTTTAATGTTAGCCCAGGAGCATCATGTCTATAGTGTAAGGTCCCTTCCTCTCCAAGGTCACCTTATCATGGTGGGATGGTACACACTTTTTGATAAAATGATGTTTTAAGAACCTAATTTTTTACAGCAGTATTGCAATTTAACAGTATCTATATATTATGCATACGTTTGCAGTGTGTGGTTTTTTAATGTTTGTAACTATATTTCAGCCATAGCAGCGTGTACCTGCATATTTATTATAATCCCATTGGATGTGCTGGACATTTTTTTCGTATTTCAGAGTCACATTTAGTCTCTTTCCCTTGCATAAAAAGAATTACTAAAAGGTTTAAAAAATAAGAGAACTCCAAAATGATCTCATTAGATGTAAAACGTGTCCCGCAAGTAACAAGCCCTTATGTGGCTCTGTCTACAGAAAAAAATAAAAGAATAAAGAAAATTCCTTAAAGCCCGGGATACATCCCGGAGGAAAGAGTTAACCGGTTTTTCCCTCTTTAACTGGAAAGCGTTGGGTACTGAACTCAATCCTCAGCTGTGGAGTTTTATTAATAGCTTCTCTCTAGAATAAACAAGACATAAAAATAGCCGCAGTAAAGTGATTAGTGTCTGCCCCCGCTGGGATTAAACATAAGCGTGCGCTGTGTGAGGACGCGAGGCATCAGGGTCTGGGTGGTCCAGGTGTTGTGCCCGGCTCCCATAGTGACCAGACAGCTCTACAGCCCATAGATTCCACTGTGAGACTGAGCTGCTGGATGACACTTATTGTTTCCCAGAATGCATGTGTAATATTAATGTAGACAGAAATAACTCTGCACCTTAAATATTTTATATGTACAGAGGACTCATGTATGTAAGTGCTGGTTTACTAAGATAGAGGTGAACATAACAATTTTTTTGGGAAATATTCACAAAAGGTGAACCCGGATATCTGTGTAAGGAGAACATGTCCTGAAAATGTGGCTTTGGCAATGGTACAGAAAGCAGTGCACTTCATTTGACTGCATCATCGTATTATCAGTGGGGTCCATTCACTGGGTTAAGCTGCAGTACCTAGCCCAACTGCACTCTTATGTACCCAGGGTCAAACCTCCACTGATCATACATATCCTAGGGAAAGGCCAATAGAAAACTGAGTAAAAAGCCCTTTCATTTGGAATCCATAGAGTTTGGAAATCCTGGATTATCAGATTATGAATTAAAGGAGTTTGTCTAGTTGCATACAAATCTTTACAATTGTCTTGCAGGTTCTTGATGGGTTATATCTAGGAAATATACGGGGTGAGTATGACCAGACACTGCCAAAGTAAGATATAGAAAAATACTCAAGTCATTGTAACACTATGAACTCCACCCAATCATCGATTTAATCTATAAAAGAGAAGTATCTATATGTTAGATTGTACTGTATACAGTTCTGTCTAATAATAACTCCACCTAAATAGTTGTTGCTCTATCGGAGACATATGACATGAGGTTGGGTTCTCTCTGGTAATGTGGGGCACAATGATAGTAAGATGTCATGATTCCTGCTCTCCTATACAGTATCTAATCTGGTGAGATTTCTTATTGTAGATGCTGAGGACAAGGTGTCTCTGAGCCGACACGGGGTCACACACATTGTGTCTGTCCATAACAATGCTAAGCCTTTACTGCCGGTATGTAATTTTAAAATGATTTTTTTCCTGATGCAGCCAGACTATGCAATATTGTTGTACACTAGCTAAAATCACTCCCATCATTTCTCTTCCAAGGAGCTTACAGTCTAATCACATACTAAATGTATGGCTGCTATCCTCCCTAATCCCAGGAATGCATGTGGTCTACCTATCTCACACACAATTTATCACTTCTATCAGGGTGGTATTACACGGAACAATTATCGCTCGAAAAATCATTAAATTATTCGGAGTTGAACGATAATTGTTTAGTGTAATAGCAGACAACGATTAAACGACCAACGAGAAATAGTTGGTTAATAGAATTTGTACCTATTTTTATCGTTGATCCCTTACAAAACGTTCGCATATAATAAGGTAGGGTAGTTTGCAGTAGCGGCAAACGCAGTAACGACGACAGGGCGAACGCAATAACGATCATAAGTAACGATCATCGTTCAGTGTAATTGGGTGAACGATTTGTTCTATCAATGACCATCCTCTGTTTTCTATCACACAACCAGTTACTTACTTATTTGCATATGTTTTCCCCTAGTCCCAGCATCCTCATTTTATAGACCAACCTTTCATGCAGCACAGTATCAAATGTCCAGATACACAACATCCACAGCCTCCCCCAGGTCCAGTCTATAACTTACCTCTTCACAGAAGCCGATCAGATTAGTCTGGCAGGATCGATCCCTCATAAATCCATGCTGATGCTGCGTCATAAGATTATTTTCATTAAGATACTCCAGTATAACATATCTTACAAACCCCTCAAATACTTTACCTACTATAGATGTTAGATTTACGGGCCTGTTTCCAGGATCACTCTTTGACCCCTTCTTGAATATTGGCACCACATTAGCTATGCGCCAGTCCTGTGGAACAATCCCTGTTGTTATAGAATCTTTAAGTATTAGGAATAAGGGTCTTTCTAACACATTACTTAATTCTTGCAAAACTCTAGGATGGATACCTTCTGGGCCCGGTGACTTATGAATTTTAATGTTTTTAAGGCATCTCCCCACTTCTTTGTGTGTTAGGCAGGTGAGATTTATGGGAGGATTTACGTTATCCCTAGTCATGTCCTCTGTTATTGGATTTTCCTCTTTGAATACAGTAGAGAAGAATGTATTTAGTAGATTGGCCTTTTCCTCTTCCTCCTTTTTCAGTTTTAAGTATTTTGTTATTTATATATAGCTTACATCGCCATCTCCCTGTCATATACACATATAGAGTTTATTGGGGAATTTAGAGCGGTTATCCAGCGCTACAAAAAACATGGCCACGTTCTTCCAGAGACAGCACCACTCTTGTCTCCAGTTAAGGCATGGTTTGCAATTAAGCTCCATTCATTTCAATGAAACTAAGCTGCAAAACCTGCACCCAAACTAGAGGCAAGAGTGGTGCTGTCTCTAGAAGAAGGTGTTCATGTGTTTGACAGGTAAGCAATGTTGTATGCTTCTGCAGCTTGCTATTTTTTTAACCTGATGTCAGAATACCTGTTTAGGGTGCGTTCACACCTACAGGATCTGCAGCAGATCTGCAGCAGATTTGATGCTGTGTTCAGTTATTTAAATGAAATCTGCTGCAGAAAATCAGCTGCAGATCCTGTAGGTGTGAACGCACCATTAAAGCGACTCTGTACCCACAATCTGCCCCCCCCCCAAACCACTTGTACCTTTGGATAGCTGCTTTTAATCCAAGATCTGTCCTGGGGTCCGTTCGGCACGTGATGCAGTTATTGTCCTAAAAAACAACTTTTAAACTTGCAGCTCTGTGTCAAACAGCCGTGGCCTACAATATCTGTACCCTAACTTTGAACCACCCCTCCGTCCCTCCTCCCCACTCTCTTTATCATTAGGAATGCCCCTAGATAATTTTCTCCAGAACATAATGATCCAGCCCATGTGCTGTACTGACACAGGTGATGAATAGTAGAAAATCTGCCTGGAGCATTCCTAATGATGAGGAGGGCGGGGAGGAGAGACAGAGAGGTTGAGCCAGCCTAATGCATACACAATCTAAGCCCCAGCCGCTGGGCACTGGGCTGCAAGTTGTTTTTTAGGACAATAATTGCATCACCTGCTGAAGGGACCCCAGGACTGATCTTGGATTAAAAGCAGCTATCCGAAGGTACATATGGTTTGGGGAGGACAGATTGTGGGTACAGTGTCGCTTTAACTACCAACCAAACAAGTTATAGTAAAGTGTCGGTGTCATTGGATGTATAACAAAGCTCAACTGATAAAAGAGCACAGCGCATTGACTTACAGGGTAGATACTTACAAAAGATGACATTAGTGAATCTGTATTATTTCTCCTGGATGGGAGATTATTTGCTTTTTTGAGGGAACATTGCTATAAGACTCTTCCTGTACCCACTTTGCAGTTTCAGAGTTATGCTTGCAGAGTTTCATCTGGACACTAGAGGGTAGCATCACCCTACCATGTTTCTGCAGAGTTTCCACTGGTCACTTGGAGGTGGGGATTATAACATAGTACAATATTAGCGCAGTTTTTCCTCTGGACAATAGATGGCGGTATTACAGTAAAGCATTTACTGCACCTATCAGCTGGACACTCGAGGGAGACAATCCTCTGCAGGAACAGACTTTGAAAAGCACTTCAGATGGACAAGCGAGGTTGATAATTAAAGTGTACTTATCATTTAAAAATGTGCCTGACATGTTGTAGTAATATCTCAAAAGATTTATTCTGTGGGTATGTGGATGTTCAGACCACCATTGATTGGTACAACGAGAGGGAAAAAGCATGCAGTCGAGCACTGCTCCTATTCTGGCGCATTTCAGACACAACTGACCTATAAAGGTCCTTATACACCTTCAATAAATGACAACTGTCAGTTATGTCGCCTGCCCACCCTCTCCATACACAGGAACGTTCTGCACAGCCAAATGGTCCTCTGTTCCCTATGGGGGTTAAGCTGCAGCGACAGCCAACCTCTATCACCACCAACATCATCTCTCTGTGGTGTTCCTAAGGCAGCCCCATACACCTTATATTGACGGCCAAATCTTTGGCCAATCAAAGTCTTAAGTGTAGTGTATGTGGAATTGTGAGTGTCCTGCAGATTGAGTCTACAGCCTAATCAATGATTTTAGACTACCAATAACTATTTCAATAGAAGAATACTATTAGGGAATCACTATTTATATATCTCAAGTCTCTACTGAGGATAAGCTGAATCTGTGGGTGAACCCAGCAACAAACGTTTGATTTACATGCTGTGCAACCTCTGGATAAAATGAAGTACTACTTAGTTCTCAGTGAAACCAGTGGGCTATCTGTATCATGGGATGATTTGCTGATTTGCTGGGTTATTCATGGAGAATGATGCTGTGTGTGATGCCACTCTCCTATCCCACAGGTACTTTCCTTCATTACCTTTGAATGTATTTAACAGTGGCTGTGATTATCAGAGCTCTCATATCCTTCAGGGCTGGGAGTCTCTCTTTCTTGCATATAGTAACTTTCAGATGGATTTTCAGCCCTCTCGGTGCCTGCCCCCTCCTGTCAGGAGCAGTCCATAATAAATGGGGCCTCCTTTATGCCCCCACCAGTTAGTGTGGAGAAGGGATGTGATTTGCCTCCATTGTGGCTGCTGCTGTTAACAGCTCCAGGACTTATATTTTGGGGGGAGCTGTAGTTGTGATTGAATCATCAATCATAAGATGTGACAGGCAGTGTCCTGTGGTCTTCCCAGGAGCATCCCCTTTGCACTGAGACCCTGCAGCTGTTTCCTTCCCTTCTCTCTCTGGGTAAAGCAGAAAGAGCAGAGACATCTGGAGAGGATACCAAGTGTCATCCTTGCGACCACGACGTTGCGGTCCCTGCCCTCAATCTCTGCTCGATGTGTTACTCAACCAGCCACCCCTTTCCTGTTCCTATTTCTCCCTGCCACACACAGGGGACATGATGTAAGATGTGGAACCAGTGCAGCTCCAGGCAGTTTATTTTTACTTCAGCAGCAATCTCTGGGGGGCTGGGACGAACCGTCTCTTTTTTTTCTCTGTCTCTATTCTGCAAAAATGAAACTCGCGCACCATCAGCTTTAGAATATTCATTGAGTGCATGAGAAAATAACATTCTTTCCAGCAGTTATATTATTGACTATGCAGGACCAGACCAGAGCTCTGTGTTGTCATGAAGCAGGTACCTGTGTGATGATGACATGACCAGGACAGAGCCAGATCTCATGGGACTAGTTACCAAACATTTATTAATGGGAGCTGTGGAAACAGTGTAGCTCATGGGGCTCTGCTGCTAAAGCCACTTCCATTCTTGTCAAAGGGAGTCAAACTATGTATAAAACACACTAAGCCGTTCTTAGCTTTGAGACTACCTTTCTTGGCCACAAACAGACCAGTTGGGGAGGGGGGGGGGGGCAGGCAGGGTCGGCTCCAGGTTTTTGCGGGCCCTCGGGCAACAGAGCCTCAGCAGGCCGCTCGTCCATCCACACACTATGCACAATCACTTGAGACACCACTAACATACACAAACACACATTACTGACACAGTCACTTACTGACACACACATAACTGACTGACTGAAACACACACAAAGTAATTACAGCTAAGTCTTCTTCCTCTTCCTCTCTGCCAGGCTGGTCTCCACACTGTATAATTAGGTTGAGGACCTTCCCATCATGTGATCAGGTCCTTTATCTCTATCTCTCTCTCTCTGCAGGACGCTGGCAGGTCCTGCTCTTTCTCCTGTCTCTTCTGATGTTCAACGCTCACCCTGCACTACAGTGAGTGGGTTGAACATCAGAACTCCGGGCCCCTCTCCCTCTCTGGGCCCCTGGAAGTGCTGGGGCCCCGGCACTTGCCCAGGTAAGCCATGTACTAACGCCAGCCCTGGGGGCAGGGGCCCTCAATCTCTAGATATTTTAGCAGAAAAAACATTGAGAACATTATACACAAGCCATACTAGAAAAATTAGAAACTATATGTAAATGATATATACCATTCACACCGTGACCCTCACATCACAGTACCATCATGCTAGTGGCCTTTACAGTGCCCCCATAATATAGAGCATCTGGAATGTTATAACAATGTCCTCAGTGGTCCTTAAAATGAAGAGTCCTCGGCTCTACTTAAAGGGGTTTTCCTGGAAATGTATTTATTTCCAGAACTACTTTTGTTCCCAGGCAGGGTGGCATGGATGTTCTGTCTGTGCTGTTCTTATTTCCTGTAATGCCATGTTCACAGTCTGTTTCCTGTTCCTTACAGTGAATGTGATGTCACAGGATAAGTCATCAGGTGGGTGGGGGCAGGTATCCCTTCCATGGGCAGGATGGAATTCCACATAAATTTTAGCCTGGCCCCGGAGGGTGGAAGCTGTAGCTGTAAGGGAAGCATCAGGTGGCATTGTCTGCATGCATATAGCAGTATGTATATGTTATGGGCCTTGAATGAATGAATGACCACATTAAAAACTATTTCACTGTGTCAAATATGTGATGACAACTACTATACAGTATATAATAAATGTAAATTTTTTGTTCAATAATTAGTGTGACTTTTTCATGGAAAAATAAGAGCTCATCTTTGGGAGCAAAAATTAATATAAGACACTGTCTTATTTTCAGGGAAACGCGGTACAGCCTTGCTAATAAATAGATGCTTACCTGTCCATGCTCCCTCAACGCACCCCTGCTTGCTTCTCTGGGTTACCCCCCTCAGCCAATCCATGTGCTGTTACCGCCATAGCCAGTGACTGGCTGATGTGGGCTGTTGCTGAGTGTGGGACCTAGAGAAGCAAGCAGGATAGCACCGGGGGAGCATGAACAGGTAAGTATGGTTGATTTATTGTTTTTAACATCACAGCAGATAAAAAGCTAAGATTTACAAGGCTATGGCAATATATTCTCACAATGGAATGAAAATCTGCTGCGAGAAAGGATTGCCATAGATTTTAATAGTATTCAGTATTGCAGCGGATTACAGTGCGAAACTCGCAATGTTAAATACACTGCGAATACGGTAAGTGTGAATGTACTCGAAAAAGGAAGCAAAAAATAAAATCCCCTAGGGAGAAGCAGGTATAAATATAGCTAGGCAGAGGTGTGTGTTAGAGATTATGGGCAGGGATAGTGTAGTAGTACTGAGCAGATCAAAATCCTAATCTCTAGGCATGCTGGGTATAATGGGAGACATGAAGAGGAAGAGAAACATGAAAACATATAGGGCAAAACTGCAGGGAGATTTCTTTAGGCATCTGCAATACAATTGGATATTTTTATATATATTCATTTAGGTCCTGGTCCTTAAAGCATTGCATACCTTTCATAAATGTCCATGCACTGCACCATCCTGACAGTCTAGCCATGCAGGGAACTGCACTGCTGCAATCTGTGCCCTTGAGGGAAATTCTGTTTTAATAATCATTTAGAAATCTGGAATGGATATACTGGATATACAGCATATATTGTATGTACATATATATCTGTCTAGATGCAGATATGTATAATATTGTAGGGTGTATTTCCACATTGTATCTTTATGATTTGTTTTCTCTTTTTTGCAGGAAATGACCTATCTGTGTATAGCGGCATCAGACTCCGAGAGACAGAACCTGTAAGAATCCTCCTGTTTTTTCTGTCATATTACATATAGTAAGTTTCATTTCTTGAGTTTGCAGCAGATAATGGAACATGTCACACATCTCCCGCAGTCACTGGACCTCCCCTCCTGTGGTTGTGTCAATGCCATGTCTCAGCTGTCAGATGCAGCGGCTCGCTGGTGGGAGAATGTCAGTTTCAGTGGAAATCTTAGTGTCTGAACTTCTGTATCTGGTGGTTGTTTCCTCCTATTCTCACTTATTATTGTAGAGCAGACGTTCACAACCTTTTTTGGTCTGAGGGTCATATTGTTCTACTTAAAGGGGCCACAATAAAACTTAAAGGGAAACTAACAGCAGGTTAGATAAATCTAACCTGCCGTTATGTTTCCATTGCACATGGGACACTGCGAATTAAGATAATTCCCAAAAGATCCCAGTATTACAACCCCGGTATAACAGACCCTAGTATTACAGCTTCACCATAATATACCTCTAAATAACAGACCCAGTATTACAGCTCCAATATAACAGACCCCAGTTTTACAACTCCAGCATAATATACCCCTAAATAACAGACCCCATTATTATAGCTCCAGTATAGTAGACCCCTGTCTAATGAGCACCCTTGTTGTAGAAAATTGGTATGGCAGAAAGTGGTGCTCATGATTTTCTTGTATCAATAGCTTGCCTTCTAATTTAAAGGGGACCTGTCACCCCCGTGCCGGGGTGAAGGCCGCCCGACCCCCCCGCTAGAGCTCCGGATACTTACCCCATCTTGCCAACTTGGATAAAGCCCTAAGGCTATGTGGAAATCATGGATATAGTCATTGGCTGTATCCATGTTTTCCAGACAATCTTAGAGCTTTATCCAAGTTCAGCAGCCACCACTAATCAAATGCTGATCGTTCAGGTTCAGATGGACTCGAACCCGAACCCGGTTCGCTCATCTCTAGTAACCATCAAAAGCTTGAACATACCTTTTCATTCCATTGTTTTATCGTCTTTTTTGTTTTGTTTTTGTATTTTATACATTGCAGATTCAAATTACACACGTGAAAACCACGAAGGAAAACATACTGAATTAAGAAGTAAATCTAAAAAGTGTTAAAAATCCAGAATATGTTTTATATTTTAAAATCTGCAGAGTTGCCTCCTTTTGCTTTGATGACAGCTTTGCACACTCTTGGCACTCTCTCAGTATGCTGGTATGGTTTGAGTTATTAGGTATGAGTGATTAGGTATTTCTTGTCCCCATAATGTGTTTGTGACCATCAGTTGTATTGTACAAAGGCAAGATTAGTACACCGTTCTATACAGTGTTTAGCCCTAGTCAGTTATTTATCTACATTATGGCAAGAACCACTCAACAATGTAATGGGAAGAGTCTATCAGAAAATGCTAGGGCCAAGAAACACATTAGGCCAGTGGAAATCTGTACTTAGGTGTTATGTAAGGGTGCTTTACTGGTGACACTATTGGTGATTTATTAATAAATGACGGCACTCTTAAAAAGCATGGCTACCACAGCATTCTGCAATAACATATAATCCTGTCTGGTTTGGTGCGACCAGCATTTGTTTTTTAATAGAACAATTACCTCAAAAACACCCCCAGGATATGAAAGTGCTATTTGACCAAGAAGGGGAGTGAGGAAGTGCTTCCACAGTCACCAGACCTAAACCCATTTTATATGATTTGGGAAAAGTGTGACCGCAGATTGAAGGTAAAGCATCCAACAAGTAGTCAGCACAGATTGAGAGAATTCCAAGAGTATGCAAAGCTGTCATCAAAGTAAAAGGGGGATATATTGAAGAATATAAAAAACATAAACTATATATTTTAGTTTAGCACTTTTTTTTAACTAATTAAATCCACCAATGCCGTATGTGTTCCTTCATGAATCTACAATGGAAAAAATAATGGAAAAAAACAAACTCTAAAAACCATGGAATGAAAAGGTATGCCCAAACTGTTGGCTAGTACTGTATAATATATGTGTGTGTGTGTGTGTGTGTAGGGCGGGCATGCAACAGCATTTTCTATATTATCTGGTATGGAGCTGACAGTAGGACACTAATACTTAATGGCAGCAGTGCGGCCGGGGATAACATTGTCCATACTTATACAATAAGACATACATGCAGTCTCCTGGGACTGAGATTTCCAGATGTTGCTGGCATATAGAAGGTCTGTGGGAGCTGCAGAGGACAGTGACAGCTGATAAACAGCTTGCCCAATAAGCGTTACTTCTTCCAAGAACTTTTGCTGTGAAGAAACACTTCCTTGCCTTTCCCCCAAATCTGGTGCTCTCCAGCCTTGCTGTCTGACCCCTCCAACCACTTCCCTTTCTCCAAGAGCAACCCCCTTCTGCAATCTGCAAATCTGTCTTACCCATACTGTGCTTAATTTTGTGAGGGGTAATTTTACATGTTTAAGTATATTCTGCAGAATATTATATTACTATCATCTATAGATATCTGCAGAACATTGCTCTCTCCCCTCTACCTCCTAGTGATATATTCTGCAGAATATTATATTACTCTCCTCTCTAGATACCTGCAGCACATTGCTCTGTCCCCTCTACCTCCCAGTGATATATTCTGCTGATTATTATATTACTGTCATCTCCATATATCTGCAGAACATTGCTTTCTCCCCTCTACCTCCTAGTGATATATTCTGCAGAATATTATATTACTGTCATCTCTAGATATCTGCAGAACATTGCTTTCTCCCCTTTATCTCTCAGTGATATATTCTGGAGAATATTATATTACTGTCCTCTCTAGATATCTGCAGAACATTGCTCTGTCCCCTCTATCTCCCAGTGATACATTCTGCAAATTTACATAATTGTTATCTCTAGGTATCTGCAGAACATTACTCTGTCCCCTCTACCTCCTAGTAATGTATTGTCCAGAATATTGTCACTGACATCTCTACTGTACTGCAGAACATTGCTCTGACCTCCCTATCTGCAGGACATTTATACAGCTGAACTGCAGAACTTAGCTTTGCCCCCTCTATATTCTAACAAAGACATGGTGATATACTCAGCAGATTATTGCCACTGGTGTCTCTAGGTATCTGCAGAACATTGCATTATCCCCTCCACCTCCAAGTGATCTATTGTGCAGATTATTGTCACTGGTGTCTGTGGAGATCTTCAGACCATTGCTTTTTTTCCCTCTACCTTCTGGTGATATATTGAGCGGATTATTGCCGCTGGTGTTTATGGAGATCTGCAGACCATTGCTCTTTCCCATCCAGTGATATATAGTGAACGTTATTATCCCTGACCGCCCCTAGCCGCAGAACATTACAGTATTCCATAAAAAACATCTGTGTGAATGCAGCCACCGGAACCCTGTTCCAATCTTTGATATTTTTCGGTTCTGTGTGTTACTGTCCATATTACTCACTGTTACTGCAGATCTACCACAGGAAGGGGAAAGCTTTATTTATTCATCTATTTTGCCTTTTGGACGGTTGTATGATGCAATCACATTTGTTGCAGACCTTAGTGCCATCTGAAGTTCAACTTCAAAAATATTTTCTACAAAATGAAATGAAACAAGGATTTATACAGTGTTTTACTTAAAAAAAAAAAAAAAAAAAAGTTTTTGCTTTTTTTTTTTTTTTCTTCTTAATTCCTTGTATAGTCTGATTTCCTTGCCTGTAGGTGGTGCTGGTGCTGTCTATGAAGTTTAGTCTCTAAATATTCTGAAAATATTATGTATATTGTGTTCAGTGCAGGTATTTCATACAAATGATCACTGGGAATCCCACTAATCACACATTTATTACATATGCTGTGGAGAGATGATAATAGACAGTGATGGCACAAATGATTTTAAATGGGCACTCTCACATAGGGACAGGAGAAACCTTTGGGGGTCTGGGTTCAGACCCTGACCAATAGCTAGAACAAACTGGGAGAAGTGTGCGCTAAACGTGTTCTCTTTTCAGCTCCGTGCACCTGACTGAAACAGACTCTTTAAATGTCTATGGGACTTTCTCATGTCACAAACACACAGAGAAGCTCTCAGCTGTGTACTTCTCCTTGCTCATTCTAGCAATTGCTGGGGGTGTCTGCATACCCAGACTCTGACCAGTCAAAACTTTTGACAAGCTTAGATGCTGCACATTCAATATATACCTGTATAACACTTGTCTGTGTCTTCTTTCTACTCTAAAATTGCTTTAGTTAATCAGTATAAACAATGTCACCTAGGCGGAGCTTCTCCCCAGCCAGGAGATAGGGCCTAACTGCCATGAAGCCCCGCCTAGGTGACCCTTTTCCCAAATAAAATAAAGCGAGAGTTGTGGGGGGCGGCACACTTTAAGTTTTTTTTTTTGTCAAAATATTTTTATATAAACAAAATATTTTATATAAACATTTATCCAAAAGACCGAATAACTGAGTATTGAAAAGGCAAATGACCCTTAATCTTTGTATAATGATGAAATGTACAGCAACTTCCTCGCCAACTTTACGTTTCAATTCTTTTCAGTTTATTTTCAAGACTTCTACGAGTGAATATAAATAAATGGGAGACTGAAAAGCCTTAAAGCGAATGTACCATTAGGTACATCGCTTTGGGATTTTTAAATGAATAGACCAGCAAAGGCGCGGTCCTTTTTTTTTTTTTCAACCGTCACCCGTTTCCTGCATACGACGCCAGTTTATTCCCGGGCACTGGCATGAAGCTCTCGAGGAGGACCCACTATCACCCAGTCTAATGAAACCCCTCGCCTCTGTGAAGAGGCTCCAATAGAATCTATGCAGTGCTTCATGCCTGGACAGTGCCCAGGAACAGACTGGCACTGTGCGGCCGGCTCTGAACTGCACCACTGGCATCCCCACACCGGTGAAGTCATGTAAAAACCTCAAAGCGATGTACCTATTGCTACATTCGCTTTAATATTCATTATAGCTGAGCTATTGCTACGATTGGTAACCAAAGTCAATAATGACAAAAACATCAACCATACAGATCCCTCTCCTTTCCTGATAGTTTGTTACAGTGCAGCAGTGCAGATATAAAATGTACTGATGTCCAAGCCATATAGTCCTGGCTTCTGCCATGATCAGGCTGTTACACAGAGGTAGTGTGGCCTGTTTCTGAGCTCCTTTGCATTTTCTGCTATGTGCTAGCAGTTTGTAAAATCTTCACAACTGAGGTAAGTTTTACTGCCGGTACATCGTCCATACTGCGGATCCTTGTGAAGGAAGTGGGTTTATCACCTAGCAGAGACGATGCCTAGATATTCAGATGTTTTCTTTTAATACAGGAAATTAATTAATCTAAAAAGCACTTAACGTTGAGCAACATTGAGTGTACAGTGTATAACTAGTACAAGAATAGCAGGCAAAACATGCAGGGGATTTGCATACTGTGGTGCACATTGGAGTGTGTGCTCAAGGCCTCCCTGTAATGGATTCAACATACAAAGAATATGTTAGTATATTCACAGAGGTCTCTGAGGATTGTCTTCTGATGTGCATGGCACAAGCCCTGACTGCATCGTTGTGCACAATTTTCTTGGTTCCAACATTTTCAAAGATTCTTCAAATACGGAGAAGGAGAGAAAGGAGCGCTGCACCTCACACCTATACTAGGTGGGATGATCCCAGCCAAATCCAAGAAGTACGATTAGCACTTCAAAATACTAAGAGACGAGTGTCTCAATGTACCTAAATTTCCTTGGCGGCTTAAAACATAACTTTTAATTGTATATAGAATAAAATTATTTATAACTTCCCAAAACACCTAAACAAAACAAAACAGTGCATAAGTGATCTAAAAATGCAGTGGGGTATATTGCATAATGATACCTAATAGCGGGATTCACAGTGATCCTATATGCTCAGCGCGGTCACTAAAGTGTCCTGGCCCTGGACACTAACTAATGAACATTACAATCTATCAACCTTACTAAACTAACCTGGAGGTGATAAGCACAAAACACACCGCCAGGTTAGACCGTGCCGCTAAAGGATTTATACGCTGTGTTAGCTATACTGTGACTTCCGTCTAACTGATGCTACATAAGCCGCATATTAAGCTGGCTTTTATGCGATTTTGTATACGCATTTCCCCATCTCTATTAGAGTATTAATTGCTCCCCACTACATATTTAAAACATTTACTGCCTAAGCAACATGTTTCGTCAGTACCTCACTGACTTCTTCTAAGCAATTGGCAAAACTTCTTCTAAGCAATTGGCAAAAAAAGTTTTGCCAATTGCTTAGAAGAAGTCAGTGAGGTACTGACGAAACATGTTGCTTAGGCAGTAAATGTTTTAAATATGTAGTGGGGAGCAATTAATACTCTAATAGAGATGGGGAAATGAGTATACAAAATCGCATAAAAGCCAGCTTAATATGCGGCTTATGTAGCATCAGTTAGATGGAAGTCACAGTATAGCTAACACAGCTTATAAATCTTTTAGCGGCACGGTCTAACCTGGCGGTGTGTTTTGTGCTTATCACCTCCAGGTTAGTTTAGTAAGGTTGATAGAACGTAATGTTCATTAGTTAGTGTCCAAGGCCAGGACACTTTAGTGACCGCGCTGAGCATATAGGATCACTGTGAATCCCGCTATTAGGTATCATTATGCAATATACCCCACTGCATTTTTAGATCACTTATGCACTGTTTTGTGTAGGTGTTTTGGGAAGTTATAAATTATTTTATTCTATATACAATTAAAAGTTATGTTTTAAGCCGCCAAGGAAATTTAGGTACATTGAGACACTCGTCTCTTAGTATTTTGCACCTCACACCTATGGCTGACACTAATGCCTCTCGTCTACATTTAAAAACCAACGCCAGGATGTTGGTATATAATTTGATCAAACCATATTGCCCCATGTATGACGTGCAGGTCCCCTGGTTCACATGAGTCCCTACACTAACTCACCACTCTCAGTCAGCAACCGCTAACCCCGAAAAGCGAGCACAAACAGGGTAGGGAGGCCATAGAACAGCCTTGCAACCCCACTGTCACAGCACCAATCCCCAAGGGCCCCGCAAAACCCAGCGGGCACCGCCGGCGGAGGAAGCTGCCACCAAGCAACACAAGTGTGAACATGGTGTTATCACTCACCATTGCTCCTGCAGGTAGAATGGGGAAAATAGGAGGTACTAGTCGTGTGTGCACAGGTGCCTCCTGCTGATTGGGATCACGTGGGTCTTACCAGGGGGAGTGCAAACACTCAGAAAAGAGAGAAACTTAAAATACTGACAAGGAGCACTGCACCTCACACCTATGGCTGACACTAATGCCCCTTGGCGACATTTAAAAACCAACGCCAGGATGTTGGTATATAATTTGATCAAACTATATTGACCCATGTACCACATGCAGGTCCCCTGGTTCACATGAGTATCTACACTAACTATGGTGAGTAGTAAGACCATGTTCACACTTGTGTTGCTTGGTGGCAGCTTTCTCCGCTGACGGTGCCTGCTGGGTTTTGGGGGGGCTCTTGGGGTTTGGTCCTGTGACAGTGGGATTGCAGGGCCATTCTATGGCCTCCCTTTCCTGCTTGCGCTCGCTTTGCGGGGTTTGGTGTCGCTGACCGACACAGTGTTGAGTTAGTGTAGGGACTCATGTGAACCAGGAGACCTGCACATGTTACATGAGGCAATATGGTTTGATCAAATTATATACCAACATCCTGGCTTAGGTCTTTAAATGTAGCCGAGAGGCATTAGGGTCAGCCATAGGTGTGAGGTGCAGCAGCTCCTTTCTCTTTTTGTCTGCATTTTCAAAGATTCTACTTACTGTCAGTAAATGGGGACATACCTGTTTATATTCAGTGGCTTAAAATCTATATAAATATTACAGCTAAGACTGTATTACAGTTGTATCCAGTCTAGCCAATGCTCAGTGAGTCTGCACTCCACACTGCGCTGATATAAATTAGAATAGGGGAGAGACTGAGCTGCTAATTATCTATTTCATCGGTGAGGAGACTGGGGCTGTATGCCCAATGCCAGTGGCGTAGCTATAGGGGTCGCAACGGTCGCCATGGCGACCGGGCCCCTACGCTAGGGGGGCCTGCCGGCCCCCCTCGCCACTTCCTCCTGTGGGCCCCCAGCCCACGCACATAACTGCTGCCACTTGCTGTCATCTGACTGGATTTCTTACCTAGTCAGATGACAGCAAGTACCAGCGTCCTCTCCTCCTGCCTCCTCCGTGCAGGCGGCGCTTCAACTGAGAGGATCGCGCTGCTGCAATCCACCTCTCATCTCCTCATGACTGTAAGCTCCTGCAGGGTGGAGGCCCCTCCCCCAGACCAGGTCACAGCGCTGTGCAGCAGGAAAGGAAAGCATCAGTGAGTATGGGGTCGTGACCTGGCCTGGGGGAGGGGCCTCCACCCTGCAGGAGCTTACAGTGATGAGGAGATGAGAGGAGGATTGCAGCCAGGGCCGCCATCAGGAATTTCGGGGCCCCATACAACCAAAGTGTCTGGGCCCCCCACATTAATAAAAAAAAATTGTGTGTTCGACCCACGCCTTGCTGGGAGGTATAATTTGGTTCCGATCAATTCTAGAGAACTGGCTCATATACCCCATTTTCCCCAGTGGCTTCAAATGTAACCTCTGTTATACAGTTATAAAATTGTAGAAACTAAATGTGAACAAGGTGCAATTTAAATGTCACCATACAGACACTTACTTGTATAGCTGTCTCTTGTGCTCTGTATGCAGTGCATTATATTCACCCTTGCAACGTACAATTTATAGCGTGTCTACAAGCCCAGTGGGGCTCTTTATGATGGAGACTAAAACTTATACAAGTATTCCTGCATGGAGTAGGGGTTCCCCTGTATTCAGAATGCTGTTGAGTACTAGGCAATGCCCCGTTTGGGGTTATTGAATTTCGAGAGTCTGGGGGGCTGTTTGATTTGTATATGTTCACCAATATCCCCCCCCCCCCCCCGGTATGCTCACTAACATAGAATATGTTGGTGAGGCTAATATAATGAGGCTGTTCCATGTTAGTGAACATATACAAATCACCCCCCCCCCCAGGCAGACTAGTTTAGCTCACAAAAGCCAGTGATAGCGAATGCATGGTGGTGAGAACGCTTTCTAGGAGATCCTGTTTGTGCAGCAGAGGTGTCTTTATCCTGCTCTGCATAGACCCTCGAAATTCAATAATCCCAGACGGGGCATTGCCTAGCACTCAACAGCATTCTGAATACAGGGGAACCCCTACCCCACTCTTGTATAAGTTTTAGTCTCCATCATAATGAGCCCCGCTGGGCTTGTGGACATGCTATAAATTGTACGTTGCAAGGGTGAATATAATGCACTGCATACAGAGCACAAGAGACAGCTATACAAGTAAGTGTCTATTTGAATTGCACCTTGTTCACATTTAGGTTCTACAATTTTATAACTGTATAACAGAGGTTAAATTTTAAGCCACTGGGGAAAATGGGGTATATGAGCCAGTTCTCTAGAATTGATCTCACACACAGACATCAGCACACATGTATACAGACACCAGCACACATGCATACACACATGTATACAGACACCAGCACACATGTATACAGACATACAGACACCAGCACACATGTATACAGACATACAGACATACAGACACCAGCACACATGTATACAGACACCAGCACACATGTATACACACATACAGACACCAGCACACATGTATACACACATACAGACACCAGCACACATGTATACACACATACAGACACCAGCACACATGTATACAGACACCAGCACACATGTATACACACACACATAGATCAGCACACATGTATACAGACACCAGCACACATGTATACACACACACACACACACACACACATAGATCAGCACACATGTATACAGACACCAGCACACATGTATATATAAACACACTGACACACACTTACTCTGACCAGGGAAGCTCCAGGTCCCAGGTGCTGCAGTCCCTCTCCTCACACAGTGGCTCCCCGCCCCTCCCCCTCCTTCTCCGACATCCCAGCACAAGTGAAAGCAGGAAGAGGTGATAGTGAGGGGCGGGGGTGCAGTACAGCTGTCAGGAGCCTGTATGCAGGGAGGCTGGATGGCCGGGCCCCCCTGGATCCTTGTTTGAGCTCGGGCCCCTGACAGCTGTCCAGGGGCGTAGCTAAAGGCTGATGGGCCCTGGTGCAAAGTGTTAGCTTGGGGCCCCCCATCTCACCCGATCAGGCAAAGTCATATCTAACGTTATATCCAATTACTCTAATGTGCCACCATGTTGTAATGCACTGCCTCCACCTCATGTACTGCACTACTGCCCCCTATAATTAATGGACTGTACTGTGTCATTGTCTAATGATTGTATTCCAATCTTTGACTCTCCAGCTGAAAAACTACAACTCTCATCATAAACTGCCAGTTGGAAACGATGGGGTTGTAGTGCTGCAACCTGAAGAGCCACATGCTGCAAAACTACAACTCCCATAATAAACTGTCAGCAGGGCACGATGAAGTTTGAACTTCTGCAACCTGGAGAAATCACCTGATATCACCTGCAGTCCTATGTAACACCACATAACACATTGGCATCTCTGAGTACAGATAATGTAGTAGATTTCACCTGCAGTCCTATGTAACAGCACAGATAACACAGTGATATCTCTGAGTATAGATCATGTAGTAGATGTCACCGGCAGTCCTATGTAACACCACAGATAAAACAGTGATATCCCTCTGAGTACAGATAATGTAGTAGTCACCTGCAGTCCTATGTAACAGCACAGATAACACAGTGATATCTCTGAGTACAAATAATGTAGTAGTCACCTGCAGTCCTATGTAACACCACAGATAACACAGTGATATCTCTAAGTACAGATAATGTAGTAGCTGTTACCTCGGGGCACCCCTATTAAATGATGTTCTACAAAATAAGAAAAGTGTCATACAGGGACTCACAGGTGACGTCTTCTTTGATCTGAGGCGTCACTTTCCCTTTTCCTCTCCATCCGGCCCAGTCCTCCATGATGATTCCTTCCAGATATGTTTCATCTTTTCAGAACCTGCGAGACAAACAATTTAGGCTCCGCACATTTCTAGCAGCTTCCTTTCCTTTCTCCCTCCTGTAGGCTCCCATAGTAACTGCGCTGTTTGGTGTTATGTGCAGTAAAGCGAGTAGGAATGTGGCATGCCCCCTGTATGTAGGATCCCCTGCTGTGCCCCCATGAGCTAATAATGCCCCCAGAGGTGGCCCCCATGAACTAATAATGCCCCCAGAGGTACCCCCATGAGCTAATAATGCCCCTAGAGGTGCCTCCATGAACTTATAATGCCCCTAGAGGTGCCCCCATAAACTAATAATGCCCCCAGAGGTGCCCCCATGAACTTATAATGCCCCCAGAGGTGCCCCCATGAACTAATAATGCCCCCAGAGGTGCCCCCATACACTAATAATGCCCCCAGAGGTGGCCCCCGTGAACTATTAATGCCCCCAGAGGTGCCCCCTTGAACTAATAATGTCCCCAGAGGTGGCCCCATATACTAATATTGCCCCCAGAGGTACCTCCATTCACTAATAATGCCCCCAGAGGTGCCCCCATACACTAATAATGCCCCCAGAGGTGCCCCCATGAACTAATAATGCCCCCAGAGGTACCCCCATACACTAATAATGCCCCCAGAGGTGCCCCCATGAACTAATAATGCCCCCAGAGGTGGCCCCATGAACTAATAATGCCCCCAGAGGTACCCCCATACACTAATAATGCCCCCAGAGATGCCTCCATGAGCTAATAATGCCCCCAGAGGTGCCCCCATGAACTAATAATGCCCCCAGAGGTGCCCCCATGAGCTAATAATGCCCCCAGAGGTGCCCCCATGAGCTAATAATGCCCCCATGAGCTAATATTGCCCCCAGAGGTGCCCCCATGAGCTAATAATGCCCCCAGGGGTGCCCCCATATACTAATAATGCCCCCAGAGGTGCCCCCCATGAACTAATAATGCCCCCAGAGGTGCCCCCATGAGCTAATAATGCCCCCAGAGGTGCCCCTAAAAAACAAACATCATACTCACCTAATCCACGCTGTGCAGGCAGCAGCTCTTCCTCCTCTTCGGGCTCCATCTTGCGAGCCGCAGGGACGGGACTTCCGGCAGGCGTGATGACGTCACATGATCACGCCTGCCGGAGAGGTCACGTCCCGGCGTCCCATAGGCTGCTGGTATGAAGTGGCGGCAGCCTATGGGAGGGAATACAGGAGGAGGACGCTGACAGGTCCTGCTCCTGTATTCTGATCGCTTTAATGTTCCGCCCGCACAGTGTTCCGCACAGAAGCGATCAGTGCATCCCGAGAAGCTGCGAGGCCGCAGCTTCTCGGGATGCTCAAAAACAAGTGGCAAGCGGGGCCGTGCGGGCCCCCCTAGCGTAGGGGCCCGGTCGCCATGGCGACCGCTGCGACCCCTATAGCTATGCCAGTAGTTATTCCCTGATGGCGGCCCTGACTGTAGCTGTTAGGTAGTCGGCAGGGGGGTGGGTGCTAGTGGACGGGGGGCGGCGGCCGGCGGGTCCCCACCCCCATGTCTCTTAGGGTCCGGGCCCCATACGGCAGTACCAGTCGTACTGCCCTATCGGCGGCCCTGATTGCAGCAGCACGGATCCACTCAAGTTCCTCAGAGGTGAGGTGCTGACTGTAGGGACGCTGTGATCCTCCTCTCCTCAGTGGTGTAAACAGGATCCTGCAGAGCTGAGGGGTATGGGGATCTGAGCAGGGGGAGGAGCCTCAGCCCTGCAGGATCCAGCATACACCATGGAGGAGAGGAGTGCAGCATCACTGGAGTAAGTGGGGGGATATGGAAATATACCACTACATATATATGTATACACACACACACACACACACGGGGCACATGGAGGGATACTGGTCTGCTATATACAGAGGGACATGGAGGAGTACTGGTCTGCTATATACAGGGGGACATGGAGGAGTACTGGTCTGCTATATACAGGGGGACATGGAGGGATACTGGTCTGCTATATACAGGGGCACATGGAGGGATACTGGTCTGCTATATACAGGGGGCACAGGGAGGGATACTGTTCTGCTATATACAGGGGGCACATGGAGGGATACTGTTCTGCTATATACAGGGGCACATGGAGGGATACTGGTCTGCTATATACAGGGGCACATGGAGGAGTACTGGTCTGCTATATACAGGGGCACATGGAGGAGTACTGGTCTGCTATATACAGGGGGCACAGGGAGGAGTACTGGTCTTCTATATACAGGGGGACATGGAGGGAAACTGTTCTGCTATATACAGGGGGGCACATGGAGGAGTACTGGTCTGCTATATACAGGGGGACATGGAGGAGTACTGGTCTGCTATATACAGGGGGACATGGATGAGTACTGGTCTGCTATATACTGGGGGCACATGGAGGAGTACTGGTCTGCTATATACAGGGGGACATGGAGGGATACTGGTCTGCTATATACAGGGGGACATGGAGGGATACTGGTCTGCTATATACGGGGGCACATGGAGGGATACTGGTCTGCTATATAGAGGGGGACATGGAGGGATACTGGTCTGCTATATACAGGGGGACATGGAGGGATACTGGTCTGCTATATACAGGGGGACATGGAGGGATACTGGTCTGCTATACACAGGGGGACATGGAGGGATACTGGTCTGCTATACACAGGGGGACATGGAGGGATACTGGTCTGCTATATACAGGGGGACATGGAGGGATACTGGTCTGCTATATACAGGGGGCACAGGGAGGAGTTCTGGTCTGCTATATACAGGGGGACATGGAGGGATACTGGTCTGCTGTATACAGGGGCACATGGAGGAGTACTGGTCTGCTATATACAGGGGCACATGAAGGAGTACTGGTCTGCTATATACAGGGGGCACAGGGAGGAGTACTGGTCTTCTATATACAGGGGGACATGGAGGGAAACTGTTCTGCTATATACAGGGGGGCACATGGAGGAGTACTGGTCTGCTATATACAGGGGGACATGGAGGGATACTGGTCTGCTGTATACAGGGGGCACAAGGAGGAGTACTGGTCTTCTATATACAGGGGGACATGGAGGAGTACTGGTCTGCTATATACAGGGGGACATGGAGGAGTACTGGTCTGCTATATACAGGGGGACATGGAGGAGTACTGGTCTGCTATATACAGGGGGACATGGAGGGATACTGGTCTGCTATATACAGGGGGACATGGAGGGATACTGGTCTGCTATATACGGGGGCACATGGAGGGATACTGGTCTGCTATATACAGGGGGACATGGAGGGATACTGGTCTGCTATATACAGGGGGACATGGAGGGATACTGGTCTGCTATATACAGGGGGACATGGAGGGATACTGATCTTATATATACAGGGGGCACAGGGAGGAGTACTGGTCTGCTATATACAGGGGGACATGGAGGGATACTGGTCTGCTATATGCGGGGGCACATGGAGGGATACTGGTCTGCTATACACAGGGGGACATGGAGGGATACTGGTCTGCTATATACAGGGGGCACAGGGGGGAGTTCTGGTCTGCTATATACAGGGGGACATGGAGGGATACTGGACTGCTATATATGGGGGCACATGGAGGGATACTGGTCTGCTATATACAGGGGGCACAGGGAGGAGTTCTGGTCTGCTATATACAGGGGGACATGGAGGGATACTGGACTGCTATATATGGGGGCACATGGAGGGATACTGGTCTGCTATATACAGGGGGACATGGAGGGATACTGGACTGCTATATATGGGGGCACATGGAGGGATACTGGTCTGCTATATACAGGGGGACATGGAGGGATACAGCTGTTGAGTCAAAGGTTAGAAAACAGTTAGAGAATGACACAGTACAGTCCATTAATAATAGGGGGCAGTAGTACAGTACATGAGGGGACACAGTGCCACTTTAGGGGGCGTCACCTTAGAGTGACTATAAGGGGGGGAGGAGGGCCCAAATAAAATTTTGCACCAGGGCCCATCAGCCCTTAGCTACGCCCCTGCCCAATGCATTATACTGTATATAAGTCTTGATCAGGAGGGAGATGGAATTGCATTCTTTGTGCAAGTAAATGACTTTCTATCTTAATAATGTCACATCAGATATTGTGTCATAAGTGTAAATGTAAATGGCTCCAGCTTGCAGCTCTGGCTTTCCGGCTGTCACAAAACTACAGCTCCCAGTCTGTGATTGCTAGGACATGCTGGGATCTATAGGTTCTGGGCCAGGGGTATATAACCAGGGGTGGATTGGCACATATATGTACCTCCTGCACCATGGAAATAGTCTTTACCTCTGCATGAAGATGTTAGTGGTGTGTAGTGGAGTGATAAATATATTGGTGCCATATAAGCAACTGGAAATGAATACATAAAACCGTGCATGTAGGGCTTTACATCTCAGCCAGCTCACATAATGCTGGTCATTTCCTGCCCAAAGGGATGTGCACAGTGTAATACTCTGCCACAACCTACTAAGCCATAGTCCCATCTTGAGCGGACTTCAGAGAAATCACCATGAATCATCTCAGTTGTAGATTTGAAATGTCAGCTCATACACACAGAGTATATTCAGCATTTCAGAGCCAGGACAACAACCTCCTTCTCCTGTGTCATATGATCCAAAGCCACAGAATCAGCAGAAAATCTTCACTTAATAGCCAAAAAAAGGCTGAGAAAAAACTCTGAGCCTCCTAACACCAGAGTACAATATCTGAGTGTTAGGATCACATCATGTTTCACTTGTATATTCAAGGTATATGAGAAAAAGGTATTCCGACATATACCATGGTGTGCTCGCAGAAGGCCCACTGAGTTTAGGAAAAAAAATTGGTTCCTGTTTGGGACACCGTATACGCAGCAAATACGCACAGATGTGATGGTGAAGATTTGATGCTGTGTTCAGTTATTTAGATCTAATCTGCTGCGTATTTGTTGCGTATTTGCTGCGTATCGCAGTAGTAAATACGCTGCATATACGGTGTGTGGGTTTATACCCTAAAGCATAATTTGCACTTACTGCGGTCCCGTGCAGACATATATTTTTGGCCAATATGTTGATGGATGCCCTAAATGTAGGAGTGAAACTTGATGTGAATGGGCCCATTATGGTGATGGTTCAGTCTATAATTTTTAATAAACTTTTTTTCAGTTTCTTAATTTTAAAAAACGCTGATTACCAAAAGAATTTTAAAAAGTGTGGGCAATTCTTTGTGGGCTAAACCTAGATATCTCTCCTGTCCTGGATTCCAGGCTGATACATCTCACTTAGGGCCCTATTCCACCGGACGATTATCGTTCAGATTATCGTTAAATCGTTCGAATCTAACCGATAATCGTTCGGTTGAAATGCAGTTAACGATTAACGACCGAACGAGAAATCGTTGATCGCGTTATAAGACCTGGACCTATTTTTATCGTTGCTCGTTCGCAAATCGTTCGCATTGAATAAGACATCGTTCGGTCGTTCGCAATAGATATGAACGCAATAGCGAATAAATAGCAAAAAAAAACGATCGCAATTACGTTCATAAGTAACGATTATCGTTCCATGGAAATGAGTGAACGTTTTCAGGTCTTTCGCAATAGCGGTCGTTTGAGATCGTTAACGATTATGCAAACGATAATCGTCCGGTGGAATAGGGCCCTTACTCTTATACATTATTTATGATCATTGACAACAAGTGGAGATGTTGAAAATGGAGGCAATCTGAAAGAGAAAGTCTGTCACAATCTACAGAAATTTCATTACATGGTCATCATTTGCATAACTCTAGAAAGCCCCTTTAATCCCATCGAGATGTGTAAGTGATGTGCAGATTTTTGGCTCCTTCATTAGCTGACATTAGCGGATATTCTTACTTTCGGCATTTAGATAAAACATTATGCTGCAGCTTGACCCTCAATGCATATGTGCAACATAAGAAATTGTCCCACACTGCTCTATACTGACTGTGTGAAAACATGACGTTAAATTGAATATTTATGTCCTATCAGCTTACTTGTGTTCGCAAATAGGGGCTATCTGTGATGGCCACAGAAGTAAAAGGAGCAATAAAAAAGAGACTTTATAGCTAAAAAATTACATTTCATTCCTACCAAAGAGAAATATTACTTGTAAATTGGTTAGCATTGTTTTTATTTCTATTATACATATACATATTATATCTGCCTGACCTTTAAAGGGGTTATCCAGCGCTACAAAAACATGGCCACTTTCTTCAAGAGATAGCATTGCTCTTGTCTCCAGTCTGGGTGAGGTTTTGTAACTCAGTTCCTTTGAAGTGAATGGAGCTCAATTGCAAACAACACTTGAACTGGAGACGAGTGGTGCTCTCTCTGGAATAAAGTGGGCATGTTTTTGTGGCGCTAAATAACCCCTTTAGGGTGCCTTTACACCTACCTGATCTGCAGCGGATTTCACGCTGCGGATTTGCAGCGAGATCTACTGTGGATCCAGTCCCATTCATTTTTATAGAGCACATACTCCCGCTGTGAGTATGTGCGTTAACCCCCCCGCAGCCCGCTGCCGAGAGCATACATTGGCTGCCGTGCACTGATTGGCTGAGCCGGAAAGGAGCCGGGAGCCTGACCTGCAGCCGCGTTGCCGAGCAAGTAATGTAAGCTCTCGGCTGCGAGCTTCGGGCGGTAGGGGGATAACGCACATACTCACAGCGGGATGTCAATCCCGCTTCGAGTATGTGCTCTATAGCAGCGTTTCCCAATCGGGGTGCCGTGGCACACTGGTGTGCCGGGAGAACCCGCCAGGAGTGCTGCGGGATCCCGGTGGGAAATGCGCTGTCTCTTTAAGCATCCCGAGAAGCTGCGGCCGCGCAGCTTCTTGGGATGCACGGATCACTTTAATGTTCCGCCCACACGGTGAGCAGGCGGAACATTAAAGTTAGCAGAATATAGGAGCAGGAAGTGTCTGCGTCCTTCTCCTATATTCACTCCCATAGGCCGCCGGCACTTCATGCCAGCAGCCTATGGGAGGCCGGGACGTGACCTCTCCGGCAGGCGTGATAATGTGACGTCATCACGCCTGCCGGAAGTCTCGTCCCCGCGGCTCGCAAGATGGAACCCGAAGAGGAGGAGGAGAGCTGCTGCCTGTAGCCACAGCGCGGATTAGGTGAGTAGGATGTTTTTTTTTTTTTTTTTTAAGGGGCAGAGCAGGGGGCATTATTAGTTCATGGGGGCACCTCTGGGGGCATTATTAGTATATGGGGGCCACCTCTGGGGGCATTATTAGTATATGGGGGGCACCTCTGGGGCCATTATTAGTATATGGGGGGCACCTCTTGGAGCATTATTAGTATATCGGGGCACCTCTGGGAGCATTATTAGTATATGGGGGCCACCTCTGGGGGCATTATTAGTATATGGGGGCACCTCTGGGGGCATTATTAGCTCATAGGGGCACCTCTGGGGGCATTATTAGTATATGGGGGCACCTCTGGGGGCATTATTAGTATATGGGGGGCACCTCTGGGGGCATTATTAGTTCATAGGGGGCACCTCTGGGGGCATTATTAGTATATGGGGGCACCTCTGGGGGCATTATTAGCTCATGGGGCACCTCTGGGGGCATTATTAGAATATGGGGGCACCTCTGGGGGCATTATTAGCTCATGGGGAACCTCTGGGGACATTATTAGTATATGGAGGCACCTCTGGGGGCATTATTAGTTCATAGGGGGCACCTCTGGGGGCATTATTAGTACATGGGGGCACCTCTGGGGGCATTATTAGTATATGGGGGGGCACCTCTGGGGGCATTATTAGTATATGGGGGGCACCTCTGGGGGCATTATTAGTTCATAGGGGGCACGTCTGGGGGCATTATTAGCTCATGGGGCACCTCTGGGGGCATTATTAGTATATGGGGGCACCTCTGGGGGCATTATTAGTTTATAGGGGGCACCTCTGGGGGCATTATTAGCTCATGGGGCACCTCTGGGGGCATTATTAGTGTATGGAGGCACCTCTGGGGGCATTATTAGTTCATAGGGGGCACCTCTGGGGGCATTATTAGTATATGGAGGCACCTCTGGGGGCATTATTAGTATATGGGGGCACCTCTGGGGGCATTATTAGCTCATGGGGCACCTCTGGGGCCATTATTAATATATGGGGGCACCTCTGGGGGCATTATTAGTTCATAGGGGGCACCTCTGGGGGCATTATTAGTTCATAGGGGGCACCTCTGGAGGCATTATTAGTATATGGGGGCACCTCTGGGGGCATTATTAGTATATGGGGCCACCTCTGGGGGCATTATTAGCTCATGGGGGTACAGCAGGGGATCCTACATACAGGGGGCATCCCACATTCTTACTCGCTTTACTGCACATAACACCAAACAGCGCAGTTACTTTGGGAGCCAACAGGAGGGAGAAAGGATAGGAAGTTGCTAGAAATGTGCGGAGCCTAAATTGTTTGTCTTGCAGGTTCTGAAGGGATGAAAAGTAGCTGGAAGAAATCATCATGGCGGATGGAGAGGAAAAGGGAAAGTGACTCCTCAGATCAAAGAAGACGTCACCTGTGAGTCACTGTATGACGGTTTTCTTATTTTGTAGAACATCATTTAGTAGGGGTGCCCCGAGGAATTTTTTTTTTCAAAGGTGTGCCCCGAGGTGGAAAAGGTTGGGAAGCACTGCTCTATAGGGATGAATGGGACTGGATCCGCAGCGGATCTTAAAGCACCCTTAACCTATAAAATTCTAAATTCTTAAAGTGTACCTTTTATTATATCTTTAAAATTCTAAATCAACAGTAGATGTAATATAAAGCAAGTTTGCAATTTACATTCATTATTTATTTTTAGTTATCATTGGAAAACATGGCACTTCCTGTGTTCTGATTCTTTTTTTCCTCAAAGAGGAAAAAGTCAGAGAACAGGAAGTCCTGTGTTTCCCAGGCCATCTGAGCGCTCACAGAGAGAAGGCAGTCATGTGATTGTCGGACACATTGAGCCATGACTCTCTGTACTGGCCGGAATTCCTTGGTTTAGACCTGTTTTTTTTTTTTTTTAACCAGCACAATTCAGAAAGACTGGGCCTGGATTTCTGGTAAGTTCAGCTTTGTTTTACAGCATGATAACAACAAAAAAAATAAAGCATGTGTATTGCAAACTTGCTTTATAGCAAATCTACTGTTGAATTAGATTTTAAAAGTTATAACGACAGTGACACTTTAAGTAGCAGAGTTGTTACTATACTATAAGGTGTGTGAATCTCATGTTTGATCACAGTGTAATTATGTTATTATATCAGTGATGTGACAACCTTTCAGACATGATCTAGATTAAGGCTGATTTTCAGCAGTAATAGATGAAATAGCTGTTACTGTAGTATAAGGTTTATGGATCTCATAGATGTCTGATCCCAATGTAATAATATTACTTTTAAGTAATTAGCAATCACAATGAAATTTTATTACTAAAGTGTGCCATTCATTATAAAAGACTTTTGACATGTCAAATATTTTGATGGGTCAGGGTTTGAGTGTTCACTGATATGGCTGGGAGAAGCATGCGGCTGAACGCTTCTCTCCCCAACTCCCTGCGATCTCCCTTGCCGCAACAGGCGAGCTCAATGATAAGTCTATACAAGTTAAGGAATAAAAGGAGGAGTGTGAGTTCAACTGCTTAGTTTACAGGTCTAACGAGGTGAGCCTAGAATATTCCTATACCCCAAGGAATTAGTAAGTGAACAATAGAAAGAAAATGTATAGGTCCTCGAGTTAGAAATGTACAAGGATAAGGTTTAAAAGAATTTAATATAAATAGTAAATAAGTACAGTCAATATTTAGTAAATATAGTTAAAATTAGAGATGCATCTAAAGATCCACATACATAGTGGAAAAATAAAAAATGAAAAATTCAAAAAATGCAAAAGCAAAAAGTGAAAAAAATGAAAAGGTCAAAATGAAAAAATGAATAAAAGGTATATGGATAAAAAAATAAAATAAAACCACAATTCGAAAATAGTCAAATGCTTTGTGCAGTAATCATCATATAATCATAAAATTGTTGGTATACAGTACATAGATTAAGTAGCGTTATGCACTAGGTTGGCAAACGTGTTGCGATTATTAGTGTTCTCAGTTGGCTGTTATGTGGATCGCTCATGCAGTGTGTTTTGCATGATACACTGTAGCGATCTCTGCTGTAAACAGCCAAAGTAGCGCTTTCAAGTGCAGCGCTTTAGATAGTCAATTAATGTCTAATGATCCACTATTTAATATTGATAATAATATGTAAGTTCAATGGTGTAAATACACCGCTCACCGCTCCCCCGTGTAGCGTGCAGTCTTAGGTCTGTAGTGCTGGACCGTGAACACAGGCAGGGATGGTTGCCGCGTATGGCTCACTCCGGCAGGGATGATGACAGGCGTTTTGGCGCTAAGGTCCACTCGGTGTTAGGCAGGTTTGTGGCCACGCACATGCGTGGTAGCTGTTGTTGCCCGCGAGACCACGTGTTGAAATGGCGCTGAATTTGAAAATTCTTGTTTTCAAGGTATGTAGCAGTTTTTTGGGGATCCAGTGAGTATTAATAAGTGGATCATAGACGTATTATTCCAGCTGGATGCGTTTCGGAGCCTTCTTGGCCCCTTTTTCAACAGTGAGCCATAAGTGGCAACCATCCCTGCCTGTGTTCACGGTCCAGCGCTACAGACCTAAGACTGCACGCTACACGGGGAAGCGGTTTATTTACACCATTGAACTTACATATTATTATCAATCTAAATAGTGGATCCAGGGGCGTAACTACTACTATAGCAGCCATAGCAGCTGCTAGGGGGCCCGCTGCATTAGGGGGCCCCATGGCCTGCTCCTGCAATACACTGGGCCCCATGAACCGTCATCATATGCAGCACCCGGTGGCCGAGCTGGCTTCCCCAGTTTTGCAAATGTGCCTTTAATTGCAAGCACTCCTGACCAGCGCTTGCAGTTATGTAGTTAGGACTATACTTGATGCTTTAGTGGTAAGTCGGGGGTTTGGGGGCAATCAAAAGTTTGCTATGGGGCCCAGTCATTTTTAGTTACGCCCCTGAGTATATCATTAGACATTAATTGACATTAATCTAAAGCCTTGATAAAGTTTGTACGGCGAAACGCAGCGTTGGGTGAGTGGTAGTACTAGGCAGGACATTCTTACACCCAGAGGTCTGAGGTATTATTTTGTGATATATATATTTTCTAAATTTTTTTTTTTTTTTTTTGTTTTGCATTATTGAGATTGCACATAGCTTGCACCTTAGTCTGCACTTGCAGCATTATATATTTAGCATTACTATCTTTTAGTACACTTTTTTTTGTGTGCACTTTCCACACCTCTGTGGGTCAAGTGATATACAATCATCTGTTCAGTATATAGAACATACCATATCTACTTTTTCTGCCTTGTATACCATCTGATGTATGTGTTGTATGATTTTCTGCTCCCTTTTTTAATATGTTTTTAAAATATATTTTCTGTATGTAACAATAAAGTATTTTTTGATAAATTTAGTATCTTGTCCAGCATCTTTTAGTTGTAGGTTATATATATTGTTCTGATGTATATGGATATTGGTTATTAGAGGTCCTATTTTGGCCAGCGCTACAGACCTAAGACTGCACGCTACACGGGGGAGCGGTGAGCGGTGTATTTACACCATTGAACTTACATATTATTATCAATACTAAATAGTGGATCATTAGACATTAATTGACTATCTAAAGCGCCGCACTTGAAAGCGCTACTTTGGCTGTTTACAGCAGAGATCGCTACAGTGTATCATGCAAAACACACTGCATGAGCGATCCACATAACAGCCAACTGAGAACACTAATAATCGCAACACGTTTGCCAACCTAGTGCATAACGCTTCTTAATCTATGTACTGTATACCAACAATTTTATGATTATATGATGATTACTGCACAAAGCATTTGACTAATTTCGAATTGTGTTTTTTTCCAATAAGCCTATACAGTTCGTCTTTTGCAGTGAGATGGAGGTTGCAGGAAGCTGGGGAGAGAAGCACTAATCTGTGTGCTTCTCCTGGCTATATCTAGAGATCAGTGGGGTCTCAGCATTCAGTTTTTTAGGATGACAGGAACATTTAGAATTACATTTAGTTTTTTTTTTCTTCTTTAGGATTCAGCATTTTAAGAAGAGCATCAAGTTTATTCATGAATGTCGTCTAAATGGAGGCGGCTGCCTGGTACACTGGTGAGTCTCGTTTGTGAACCAGTGTGTGCTAACAGATACCGGTGCAAAGTTTTACTTCAAAACAGCAGACGCTGCAGGGCTGCTGTATGGTTTTTTTTTCTAAATAAAGCTAGATAAAACTTTTTAAATACTTTGTTATATATTCTTCTTGTTCTCCCAGCTCTAACACTTTTCACAGTTTGACTTAAAATTGTAGCTCTAGTTTATAAAGTGAGCAGCTATAGTACATCAGCAGCACAATTCTCTCTCCAGTCCAGAATTATTAACTGTTTTAAAGGGATTGTTCAGTAATTTTTTTTGTGCATATAAAACAATAAGCATACTTATAAGTTATACTTACCTGTCCACGCTCGCTCTGTGTCCTTCTCTGGTGTCACGATGACCCCCGCTGACTGCAGAGCCTCCACTTTCGAGACGAATTCGCCTCCGGAGCGACAGCCCACGCAGCCAATCTCTGTCCCGTGGGGCTGTCCTATCTCAGTCACTGATTGGCTGAGTGGGCTGTCACTCCCGAGACGAGGAGTCAGCGGGGGGGGGGGGGACACAGGTGTCACCAGGGGAGCACGGAGAGTTAAGAATAGGATGTTTATTGTATATGCACCAGCAGCAAACGCTAGACAACCCCTTTAAGTTTTGGGGTAGAAACTCTGATTTTAAAAGGGTTTTCAACTTCAACAATTAGTTTTTTTCCAAATAGTTTTTTTTCCAATGCAGGTTGCAAAGCCATTCTATCATTTTCTAAAATGCAAGCCTTTAATAGTTAAAATAAAGAACAGTACAATACTGATGCACGAAATGGAAATAGAGTTCTCAAATAGGGGGATCATGGAAGTCACTGGCATTATCTTGGGTAATGGCCTCATCTTAGCATACCTTATATTTTATGTATTCTATTGATCTAGCTACTATAGATGATATTATACATTCTATACTTTACCATGCATAGATATACTGTGGACAACAGAAATCCTTGGTCCACTTAAAGGCATTCTTATTTAAATTGATATTCCAGGCCATTTAAAAAATAAATATATACAATGGTCCCTCAAGTTACAATATTAATTGGTTCCAAGATGACCATTATATGTTAACTATATTGTATATTGAGATCAAAACTTACATACAACAGTCAGAAACTTATTTGAGACTGTAAATAACTTTCTATGTAAAGGCCCGGAGCGTTTTCAGGATCCTGTTTAGATCACACAGGGTCCCTGAAAAATAAAATGAAGCCGCCCTCACCCGGTGACCAAAGGAGCAGCTCATCCTGCCACAGGTAATGAGCAGCACAGGACATGTAGTATTACACTATACTGTACATAGAAGATACTAGACACACAGCAGTACAGGACATGTGGTATCGCACTGTACTGAAGAGAGGAGATACTAGACACACACAAGAACAGGACATGTAGTATCACACTACTGTAGAGTGGAGGTACTAGACACAGAGTAGTACAGGACATGTTATATCACACTGTACTGTAGAGAGGAGATACTGGACACACAGCAGTACAGGACATGTAGTATCACACTGTACTGAAGAGAGAAGATACTGGACACACAGCAGTACAGGACATGTAGTATCACACTGTACTGGATAGAGGAGATACTAGACACACACAGCAGTACAGGACATGTAGTAACACACTGTACTGTAGAGAGGAGATACCAGACACACAGCAGTACAGGACATGTAGTAACACACTGTACTGTAGAGAGGAGATACTAGACACAGAGCAGTACAGGACATGTAGTATGACACTGTACTGGAGAGAGGAGATACTAGACACACAGCAGTACATGACATATAGTATCATACTGTACTGTAGAGAGGAGATACTAGAAACACACAGCAGTACAGGACATGTAGTATCACAGTGTACTAGAAAGAGATGCTACTAGACAGCCAATTCAGTGTATGCACTTCATTAACACTGGGGTCTTACCAGTAAAATACCCACTTGGTCAATTGGGCAATCATGTAGCTATTCACATGTGCATCAAATCCTGTTTGTCTGTAGCATTGTGTGTCTGGTCTTAAGTTACGATGGTCCAGAAAGGACCATTTTATGTTGAAAATATTGTAACCTGAGGCCATTGTAAGTTAAAGGACCACTGTATTTTTTTTAAATTAAGTATATTAAATAAGTTATATTACTTTGTAATGTAACGTTATTAAATAAAATGAGAAACTACGCCCCCTATGTGGTGCAGATTGGCAAAAAGTTACATATTTTTTATTTTTGACGCTCACACACACTTTAGTTGCTTCTGTCCAGAGCCTGTAAATATTCCATTCCATGTAAAGCAGATATTTTAAAATGGTGAGAAAGTCTATTTGAGAATTACAGAACTTACATAACACATAGACCATTCAAGTCTCCAATCAGAAACAGACAATATCTGTCAATCTAGCATCTTTAGACTTGTGGTGATTGTATCATGATGAACTAAATGCTGCATGTCTTCTGCTCTGAATATACAGCTTGGCAGGTGTGTCCCGCAGCACTACTATCTTGGTTGCCTATCTTATGACGGTGACATCTTTTGGCTGGGAAGAATGTTTGTCTGCTGTAAAAGCTGTAAGGTCATATGTGGGTCCGAACATTGGATTTCAGCAGCAGCTGCAGGAATATGAAATGACATTGCTGAAAGAGGTAATAGCATAATAATATGATAACCATCAGCCAGGAACTTCAAACCACACATGTGCAGCTGCAGGGAGAGACCAACACATGATGTCATTTGGGAGAAGGGTCAGGAGTGATGCATTTTTAATGCCTGATCCTATTGTTCTGGGAGATATAAGTGAGAGCCAGAGTAGTCTGGCTGAGGCTTACCCCTCCTGAACGTTTGACTGTGCCAGGAGGGACAGGAGAGATAACTGTTGGTTATTAAAAGTGTTTGGGCACCTTAAACATTTCGTCTTGTAGGACCCTAAGGTTGGGTTCTCATGTAGGGATCAAGGTGCCAATGTGATGTGTCCGATTCCTTACTGGGAAACTGGGAGAACGTTACAGAGCGGCAGTGAGTTAAACGGCAGCAGGCTGATGAGTGCTTTGCTTTATTACAGTGATTTTGCTCATCTCTATTTATAAAAAAGACAAACCCAGCCATATAAGCTGTTGGACTTTGATTATTGAAATCAACATTTGGCTGCAACAAGAAAGATGGCAACTGTAATATGTAAGCATATGAGGACCAATGAGGACATTAAAGTGCCCAGATAGAAAGCTCAAAGCAATATGCCTTTAAATGGAAAATGCACAAAACAAATGATAAGGAAATGGATGCAAACAGGAGTCAATGGCACAGATTTATCAATGAGCTTGAGACAAAAATCAGAGATAGATGACAACCAATCACAGCTCAGGTTTTGTTTCTTAGAATGGACTGTGATTTATTCCGATTTGTCTGAGATGAAAATGTGCCTGCTATTTGTCTCAAACTCATTTATAAAACAATGTATCTAAAGCCCCTATTATAAGAGGCGACTATGAGGAGCAAACAAGCGGTCAGTGCTCGTTTGCCCCTCGTTCCCCACTTGCTGCCGCCGCTAGTCCGCAGAGCGGGGAGTAAGCTTGGCCGCAGTACCCCACAGTCATTTTACACGTGAACCTAGACATGTTGGACACTAACCTTATTCTATGAATAGGAAATAAGAGATAATATAGTCCTTTTTCAGGGTGATAGTGATTCTTGCCCAAATGTAAAGAGTGTAAAAGTGCCCGTGTCGCCTTAATAAGACTTTTGACATGTCACATAGACAAGACAAGGGTTTTAATTGGTTGGCTTCTAGGTGTTCAGACCCCTAAATGTTAGCTATGTGCTTACTCCTTAGCTCACTGCCGTTTCCATCTTGCCACTATGGAAAAAACTATGAGGTTGGTACCAAGGAGACCTCAAAAAAAGGGCTGTACTCTCTATAAGGATTCTCTGTAGTATGGCTAGAAAAGGTTCAAATGGTACCCGTCACGCATGCAGTACCGATCAGGCATGGTTTTCTCCATGGTTACCCGAATATCTGGCACCAAATGGACTGGTGGGCATTAAGGCGGGGAGGAGGCATGACTTCCTCTCGCGCCCATTTTATCATGGTCTATCACTGAAAATGGGCACAAACCATGGCAGAAATGTACATCTGCTTCAGTCCCACCGGTAAATTTGGCAGGGTGAATGGGGACAGTGCTTGATATAACACCAGCATACACATCCCCCATAGTATACACTGTAAGCCCTACAGCCTGAGGAAATTGCAACGAAAATTCTTATGTGTTGTGCAGTGATATTAGTCACTGTATTTATGTTGTTCTGTCCTCATAGTGTTACATACTACACCCCATAGAAGGGTAATAGGTCACAGAATTCTGACATTGCACTTTTTTTTTATCTGCTCAATAGTTAACAAACTATCTAGATCTTCTCCTGGGTCATGATCTGTCCATCAACAACTGACAACAATCACATGTAGAAGTATCTGCTGATTTAGATTGCAACACCAAAGAAATTAACCCTTCCTGTTATTGTGACACTTGTGGATGTCCCCGCAGACCACACACAGCGCCTTCCCTGCATTGCTAGTCACACAGTGTGAGAGCTGACACTCTGTATCAGAAACAGCATGTCCTGTACTGGGTGTGCTGTACACAACTACAAACAGAGCAGATGTTCACTGAGAAATTATTATGATCACTGCAAAAAAGAAGACTGATGCATTTGGGATGCAGTGATAACCAGAGAATGGGCAAACTACTAAAAAGTTTTAGATTTACCAAAGGAAAAGTCAATTCAATTATAAATTTTGAGCCAAGAATCAGAACCAATTTTTGTTTCTGGCACAAATGTTCTTTATGGGACGTTTTGGATGAAAATAAAAAGAGCTGTTTGTGGTTATCTTCTGTTCAGTGGAGCATTATTATGTAATGGGAGAGTAGACATGACCCTACATATAAGCCCTTTCTTTTTAATCAGCCGCTGACCATACATCTCTTATTACGTGGAGACATGTGTGGCCGATGGCCGATTATTCCTGACATGTTTAATGTGAGCAATTAGCCAACAAGTGAGCGGCAGATGATTTCTCCCAGTAATAGAGCCCTTAAAGGACTCTAAGAAAGAAATCATGTCTTGTTTGGAAAACCCCTTTAAGTCCCTGCTGCTGTTGATCTGTCTGTAAGATGTAGACAAACAACCCATGATTTATGTGACCACGGCATTCACTCCTTGTCATATGGCTGTACATGAGTCCCAGGAATCCTGTGCGGCAGCTTTACTGAGTATTTACCAATGTTGTAATCTTGGCAAGATACAGTTTTTGTTTTGTTTTAAAATTTTTGTTTCGCTACCTGTATAGATTGTGCTTGAGGTCTGGGCAGTGTCTGTTCCTCATTATTATGTTGTTGCTTGTGTTACTCCTCTATGGAGCAAAATAAGGAGAGAAATGCTAATAATTCACTTCTAATGTTACATGTTTGTGTTGGTTCTTCTAGTGATATCTGAGCTCACATAATGGCCGCCTATATGAAGTGTCAGGAACATTTTATAGGTAGAGTACCCCCAAAATGTCAATCTGGGCAAACAAAAAAGAAAGTTCTGCCCCCAATGACTCATTTTACTGGCTACATGCTGTGGCCCGAGTTGCTGAAACTGGCATTGAACCTGCTGATGGGCTCTGGTGTTTTAGGGGATACCTGTCACAGTGGCCAGGAGTGATAACACCCACCCCCAGACACATGGCAATCGGACCTTAGGTAGGACCAGTGAGATGTAGGTGCAATTCCACTTTAGGGTGCCTTCACACCTACCGACTCGCAGCGTTAATAACAATGCAAGTCGGCTAGGTCCTGGCAGATCACTGTCAGTACATACACGCAGCGGTCTGAACAACCGCTGCATGTATGTAAATCTGCCGGCTGCTTAACCTCTTCTGATGCCGGCTGGCCGCCTCCCGCTCAGCTCTGTATACATTACCTCCTCGCTCCACGGGGTCCCGGCGTCCTGCTCTCCCGCCCGGTCAATCAGTGGCTGCGGCAGGGCAAAACACTGATTGGCCGGGCGCGAGAGCAGGACCCCGTGGAGCGAGGAGGTAATGTATACAGAGCTGAGCGGGAGGCGGCCGGCCGGCATCAGAAGAGGTTAAGCAGCCGGCGGATTTACATACACGCAGCGGTCGTTCAGACCGCTGCGTGTATGTACTGACAGTGATCTGCCAGGACCTAGCCGACTTGCAGCGTTAACGCTGCGAGTCGGTAGGTGTGAAGGCACCCTTAAACAGTATCCATCTTAACTTAGAAAAATATCTTCAGTGCAATAAAAGTAACAGTTCTTAAGTACTGAAATACTAATAACAGAAGTAATAAGTTGTAGAGAAAGAGTAGATAGAAGAATGGAAGAGTAGCAGGTGTCAGGGACTGAATAGGAGGGCTCCTTGCCTAATGTAGTGAGTACTTTGCCGGGATGTGTTTAAGTGTACATATACATAGTGTCTTGGAGAACTCCTCGTACTCATGTATAGATGATTCTCAGTTGGCTCACCTGACCTCCTTCTGCCACTCAGTGTCGGGTTTCTGTCCTGATTGGTAGTACAAGTCCCAGGACTTTATCTCTGGGGGTAGCTAGGTAGTATTTTCCTTCATACTCAGCTGAGTGAAAGTCAGTAGAGAGCAGCTATCTTGCACTGTGCTCTACTGCGGTAAAGTCCCTTTGATCTCTCCTACTTTAGAGGGGGTGACTGTCCTAAAGTTAAAGTGACACTCACCCCCTTTGTGCATTCTGACATCTCTACACAGGTGTAAAGGGTAAATTTAGTGTTTTTCCTACCTTATTTCATATCATACGTCATGGTGCTTGTTCAAGTAAAAAGTGTCCTTTTATCAACTGCAGATTGTATTAAGTGGGCGTGGCCTTGCGGCATTAGCGCCACTTAGTCCCGCCCACAACTGCCCCGTTGGTCCCGCCCTCTTGATGCCCATTGGTTGGCCACCGTAAAGGGGGTGGGGTCTAGACCTTTCGGCCAGCCTGTTCCAATGGCCAGCGAGGGGGCGGGGCCAACTGTGTCGTTGTGGCTAAGTGGCGCTAATGCCGTGAGGCCCCCCCCACTTATTGCAATCTGCAGTTGATGAAAGATGACTTTCTACTTGAACAAGCACCATGACTTATTATATAAAATAGGGTATGAAAACCGCTAAATTTACCCTTTACACCTGTGTAGAGATGTCAAAATGCAAAAAGGGGGTGACGGTGTCACTTTAAGTATCAGGCAATTGGGGTTGCTTCCTTATCTCTGGCTACCCTGAGGCTTGAGGCTAGCAAAACATGATGGTGGGGTTACTAGCTTAGAACAAGTGTTCACACGTCCCGCCTGGCCTGACCAACTATCTAAAGGAAATAGAGTGTAGAAGAGAGGGTGTGTGTGTAGCTAAACCTTCTTAAAATCGCCTGTACTATTGATTTCTGCAAAAAAAAAACTAAAGACTAAACACTTTCAGAGTCTAGGCCTCAGAGGGGAGTACTAGTACATGTAACAGCTGGGTCATAAATATCACAGAATTGTGGAGATTTAACAACAAGGAAACACAGAGTCTTAAAGATCCACAGTCATCTGGTGTCTCCACCCATTTATGGGAGAGGCATCGCGTGTCAGGGGCTCTGAGGACGAGAATAACCGAGACCAAGACTGTGGCTGAACAAAAACCAACAAAATGGCTCAGCTTAGTAGACAGGAAAGGAGAACAAAAACACAAGTTATATTGTGTCAAGAAGAAGGTAAAAGGTAAGTTGCAGTAGCAATGTATTAAACCTGCTTTAGAGTCATAGTCTGGAACATGGTACTGTGTATGAACTTTATATAGCAAAGTCTTTGTTGCTAAATAAAAAAAATGACTGCAATAGTCACTCCCAGCACTTTATTTTTACTCTTTAATGTTGTGTCTTTACATTTGTTAGTTAGTTTACATAACTAGAGCCTAATTGATCTGCAACTTTGTCTAAACTAAAGCCCCTAATACACGGGGCGACTGAGAGGAGCAAACGAGTCCTGTCATCGCTCACTTGCTCCTCGTTCCCCGCTCGCTGCTGCCGCTATTACAGTCGTCGGCAGCAAGTGGTTGAGTAAAGGAGGAGCTGCGGGGGGGCTGCCCGGTTGATCGCTAGATCGTCCAGGCAGCCCTTAGCAGATAGTAGCGGTCTATTGCCGATGCTCCTTTTCCACGGAGCAACGGCAGCAGATTGTTGCTTTCTAAGTCTTATGTATTTCAACATGTTGAAAGACAAACGACAGACACTGATCAGCCGACATCGTTGTCTTCTATTACATAAGAAGATTATCGTCCGAATACGGCCTATAATTTTTTCCTTAAGGCCCTATTACATGGAGCGATAATGGGATCGATTCAGCCGATTATCGCTCCATGTAATAGGGCTTTAAGGAAACAATTATTGGCCGTGTGTAATAGAGACAACCATCATTGGCTAATAGTTGGTTTAGGTTTGAACGGATAACGATTGCCCAAACATCTGTTACCTTACCTCTCCCCCTCTCCTTCGCTACATAAACTGAATTTGGCCACATGGGTATTGTGGGTAAACTTTCAGAGCATTGTACGATTTTTTTCCATAATTTATTCAAACTTTTCAATGCGTACATATTAGCTTACACATAGAAAGGTTTGTATATTCGACCACACGCTATGTTGTGACATCACCCAGAAGACATCAATAGTACATGCTTTTGTTTGAGAATATACAGTCATCAGTGTCAAAAGATGGCAAATAAAGGTTGCAAATTTGTGAGGAGCTACTGCATGCATGATACCTCAGCAAATTTTATTGGTTTTAATGTTATCGTTTTAATAATGTATTTAACGTTTGAGGCTGCATGCATGATACCTCAGCAAATTTTATTGGTTTTAATGTTATCGTTTTAATAATGTATTTAACGTTTGAGGCTGCATGCATGATACCTCAGCAAATTTTATTGGTTTTAATGTTATCGTTTTAATAATGTATTTAACGTTTGAGGCTGGGTTCACACTACGTATATTTCAGTCAGTATTGTGGTCCTCATATTGCAACCAAAACCAGGAGTGGATTAAAAACACAGAAAGGCTCTGTTCACACAATGTTGAAATTGAGTGGATGGCCGCCATGTAATGGCAAATATTTGCTGTTATTTTAAAACAACGGCTGTTATATTGAAATAATGGCAGTTATTTACTGTTATATGGCGGTGATCCACTCAATTTCAACATTGTGTGGACAGAGCCTTTCTGTGTTTTTAATCCACTCCTGGTTTTGGTTGCAATATGAGGACCACAATACTGACTGAAATATACGTAGTGTGAACCCAGCCTAAAAGTGTATTCATTGCGTGCGAATAATAATCAAAGAGTTTGCATATTCGCTCATATGTAAATTTACTGAGATGCCATCCAGAAGAGGTAGTGCATGTGCACCTACAGGACCCCTATTCAAACCTTAAAGTTGCTGAACAGTGTGTCGCATTGTTCCATTTGATATCATAATTCTGTTGAAATGCACATAAATTTGCTAAAAAAAAAAAAAAAAAAAACTTAAATGTTTGTATATTCGTACGTTGTTTGGCGCCAACCAGAAGAGGCTGTGCCTCTGTGTAATGCGTAGGCATTAGCAGTCCTCTCTCTCTCGAGACACTGAGGGAAGGTAATGATGGGAAGACCCATCTGCCATTAGTGGCATACAGCCTAATAATCGCAGCCTAAGGTTGTCGAGCTGCTGTAGACATCACTTTGTCTACCCTGATCTAAAAAGAAATTGAAAAAAGTCCCTCCAGCGCACATAACTCCATGACTACAATCAGTCACACAGCAGTGGAAATGTAACACAGTTTGTAAGGCTGAAAAATGACGTCCATCTAGTGTATCCAGATTCAGGCAAAAACCCAGGAGGTAGAAGTCAATTATCTTTATTGTAGGAAAAAACCCAATATCTGGCTATCTGGCTAAGGCCTGTGTAGTGTAATTGATTTTATCTATGGAGCTATAGTTGTATTCTAAAGCAACATGTTAAAGGGGAACTATAAGCAGGTTAGACTTGTCCCGTTGAGGATAAAGGTATGTGTCTTACCGCCCCCCATCTGGCCCACTCCACTTATAATCATTGGAAGGGGTGTACTGGTCGAGGCTGAATCGGCACCTGCGGGGCAAGGCAGTGCTCCAAACAGCCTGACAGGGCAGAGCACTACTTTAATACTGCACAGGAATGGTGCCCACAGCTTCATCCTCAGTGACCCGCATGCAATAGGAAGATATCATCAGGTTAGATTAGTCTAACCTTTTGATAGTTCCTCTTTAAGCTCTATGCAATCTTGTGCACTTCAGCTGTCAATCAGTAGTCAAAGTCCAGGCCTTAATTTCTGGATTAACAACTCTTCCCCATATGCTAGTGACTATGACTTAACACTCAGAAAAGACACCCCCAAACCACTTGTACCTTCGGATAGCTGCTTTTAATCCAAGATCTGTCCTGCGGTCCGTTCGGCAGGTGATGCAGTTATTGTCCTCAAAAACAACTTTTAAACTTGCAGCCTCGTGCCAAACGGGAGTATCTGTGACCTAACTTTGCACCACCCCGTCTGAACACTGCACAGGTGATTAATGATCCAGCCCATGTTCAGTATTCACACAGCTGACGAATAGAAGGCAATCTGCCTGGAGCATTCCTAATGATGAGGAGGGCGGGGAGGAGGGACAGAGAGGTTGTGCCAGCCTAATGCATACACAATCTAAGCCCCAGCCGTTGGGCACAGGGCTGCCAGTTTAAAAATTGTTTTTTAGGACAATGACTGCATCACCTGCCAAACGGACCCAGGACAGATCTTGTATTGAAAGCAGCTATCCGAAGGTACAAGCAGTTTGGGGGGGAGGGGGGGGGGGTCAGATTGTTGGTACAGAGTCGCTTTAAAGGATTACACTATGAAAGTAGCAGAGAGTTCGATAGTATCACTGCTTTTACAGTAAAGAATCCTCTTCTATGTGGTGTAGGATCCTTTTTTCCTCTATATGTAGAGCATGCCTATTTGTTATAGAATTTAAGCCAGAAGTTCTGGCATAAATTCAGTAGATCATATAAAAATAGTCTCTTGAGTTGACTCTTGAAATACATATACATAATCATTAGGACGCTCTTAAGCTTTATTAATTTTTTGTATATTCTAAATAACTCTTTAATTTAAGTAAAAATACATGGAGAAGAATGTGACCAACCATGTCACTTGGCCTCCTCTATAGCAATACGCTGTGCGCTGTGAACAGAAAACGAGCAGAGGCGCCATGTGGGAGGCCGAGGGACATGTATTGCCTCTTGTTCCTCCATGGGCAGAAATTATATAACAACAAACAGGGCTGTATTTGTTACTATGCTTTGGTGTTCCAGTGCCTAGTATGACACCGCATGTGTGTGTGAAGGGTCACAAATAGAGATGAGCGGACCGGGTTTGGGTTCGAGTCGATCCGAACCCGAACGTTCGGTATTTGATTAGCGGTGGCTGCTGAACTTGGATAAAGCTCTAAGGTTGTCTGGAAAACATGGATACAGCCAATGACTATACCCATGATTTCCACATAGCCTTAGGGCTTTATCCAACTTCAGCAGCCACCACTAATCAAATGCTGAAAGTTCGGGTTCGGATCGACTCGAGCATGCTAGAGGTTTGCTCATCTCTAGTCACAAATAAAACACACTGTCACTAATGTTCTGCTTGGTGAGCCTTGGAAGTGATTTAGACCTCCTACTGATGAAGAATCAAAGAGGTCCCATAGAAATCCTGCACTGGTAGTAGGTAAAGCAGTGAAGTCTCGGTGATTATGATTGCTCACTATATGTGCACTGCTATCACACTATACAGCACCTGTGTGGAATTTCTATGTGACATGCCTTCCCAGAGATCGGAAGCTCGGAAATGGTGATGATTTTCAGTGTAATGGACATGTCCCATCAAATAAAGGAAAAAGGTAAATATGGGGCTCCCCTCCCTGCCAGTCACCCTTTGGGCTCTTTTGCCAAGTGCTCTGGTGACGTCACTCGAGCACTTGTAGAGAAATAAAAGACAACGAACATGGAGCAGGAGCCGAATATGTTTTTTTATTTTTTTATTTTACAGCGTGGGGGAAACTCACATCTAGCTACTGGGGCATTACTTACAAATGGGATACTGTTTATGGGGAGGGGGCTTACTACTGGGAATATTGCCTATAGGAGGATTACCTACATGGGGTAATCCTATTTACTGGCGAGACCACCTTCAGGAGGGATGTCTACGTGGGGGATACTACAGACTGAGGGGGCTAACTACCTGTTATTTTATAACAAATTCATTGATAGATTGATTCTTTATCATTGGAGAAGTAGGGCACGCTATAGCATCTTTTGTCTCCCTTACCACAAGCTGTCAGGGCAATGTATTCTGGAGACACTTTCTGGAGGCCTCTATCATACTAAATATGTTCCTGTTTTTCATCTCTACAGTACAGAACATGGTTGCGGCAGGAGTATGGAAGAAGCCCCTTCAAAGATCAGGAAAAAATCTCAAGATTGTTGTCTGATCAAGAGCAGAAAGAACAACTGAGGCAAACTCAGAACCACTGGCTCAATAAGCCCGAAACAGGCTATTCATTACCTTACAAAGCCTATGGCTCCAGAAACAGGTGGAGCAACATATAGGACATTGTGGACAAGTGGAAGAACATGTAGTAATGAACAGGATGGCTTGTGTGCTTCACTCCCTGTGGCAGCTTATGCTAGGGGATTCAGGCGTCAGCAGCTCTAAAGACTTAAAGGGTTTTCCGATATACTCGCAGTGTTTGCTCATAGTGAATTCTGGATTCTGAATACCTGTTGAAATTGAATGCTTCTTACAGATGAGGATTTGTTTCTATGTATCAGGTCAAATAATCCTCAGTGACCTAATCTAGTCAGCAGCACTGACCTGGACTCCAGACTGATATGTTTTACATTCATCAATGCTCCGTAGCAAACCTGGACTGAGTGATCAGGACTAAGTCCAAAAGAGTTTTCAGCCTCAGAATTTCAAATCATTTAAGGATTAAAGGGGTTATCTAGTGCTACAAGAACATGGCAACTTTCTTCCAGAGACAGCCCCACTCTTGTCTCCAGTTTGGGGTGGGTTTTGTAACTCAGTCCCATTGAAGTGAATGGAGTTTAATTGCAAACCACATCTGAACTAGAGACAAGAGTTGTGCTGTCTCTGGAAGAAAGTGGCTATTTGTAGCACTAGATAATCCCTTTAAGGGACACTTGTGGCATATGCACATTGACTGGCCTGAGGCCTGGCCCCATGAAGTATGCTGTTTGTGTAACGCCTAGTAAAGATAGGTGCGGGTTTCAGAGGTAGGACCTGCATCTAGGGAACACTTATGACATATCTATAAGTGTCCTAGATGAGTATACCCCTTTAAGCTTTTCTGAGATAAAACCAGAAAATATTAAAAATTGGGTGGTGGTTGTCTACATCCATGGGTATTATGTTGTTGAATAACTGAACTGTTTATTACTAATGTTACACAAAACATCTGGATGCATTGGGCATTATCTAGTTTTCCTGGATGGAGGGGCATGGGACACTTTAATACACTTTAATGACACCAGCTCCATATTCTGAAATCAACTGTTCTTTTTGTACTTCCCTTTTCTCAGAAATTATATTAAGTTGACCTAAAACGTCATGTTATTCATACAAATCTCTTTTGGTTTCAAATGTAACTGGGCAAAAATATATATTTTTTGTTTTTGCCTGGCCTTCAGCCCTTTCCCCTTGTGTTATCATGTTGAATTTTAAAGATCACTGGTGCCCTCTTACTATAGTACAGCCAGCTCGGTGGTTGCCTCTTCTGGATCAACGCTGCAGGGGAATAGGTTGGGCAAGCTGATCTAATATACTGGTTTCTTATTCCATCTATAAAATTTGTTCATAGTCATTAAGACATTGCTAGTCGTATGCACAGGTAGACTATATATGGTATTTTCAAAACCAAATCATTCACCAATACTTCCAATACATAGGGTAAACAGCTAAAATCCATTATCTTTCAATTACTAATACAGTGAAAACTCTGCAGAAGACTAGCTCCCTAACCAGACCGGATTCATTGTTTGCAGATTATTCGTTCACCATACATAACTATGTATGGTAACTATGACTTATTTAGAGATATACAGTATTAGGCTGGGTTCACACACTGTATACTTCAGGCAGTATTTGGTCCTCAAGTCAGGTCCTCATAGCAACCAAAACGAGGAGTGGATTGAAAACACAGAAAGGCTCTGTTCACACAATGTTGAAATTAAGTGGATGGCCGTCATATAACGGTAAATAACTGCCATTATTTCAATATAACAGCCGTTGTTTTAAAATAACAGCAAATATTTGCCATTAAATGATGGCCATTCACTCAATTACAACATTATGTGAACATAGCCTTTCTGTGTTTTCAATCCACTCCTGGTTTTGGTTGCTATACAGCCTCACAAATACAGCCTCAAGTATACATAGTGTGAACCCAGCCTTATCCTGCATTGAAAATTGTTACCATTAACTGTGTATTTTTCTTTTTGTTATATACCGTAAATGTTGTTCTGGAGCCCTACCCGTGCCACTGAACACTGCTGTAACCTGTAGCTAGCAGATGTGCCCCATGCTAAGCCCATCAGCGAGAAAACGAAAGAAAAGAGATAGATATATCCAATATGAAATTGATATCTATCAGCTCCTAACCTCTCTTCGTGGATGTGGATTAGTTACTGCTCTGGACAGTTCTTGTCATGGACAGAGGTGGCAGGAGAGAGCACTGTCTCAGATTGGAAAGAATACACCACTTCCTGCAGGACATACAGTAGCTGATAAGTACTGGAAGACTTGAGATTTTTAAACAGAAGTATATTACAAATCTGTATAACTTTCTGACACCAGTTGATATGAAAGATTTTTTTTTTGCTGGAGTAACCCTTTAGGCTATGTTCCCACAGCGTATCTTTTTGTAAAAGTATGGCCGTTGTTGCAATCGGCAACAATGGCCGTACTTTGTACGAATGGACACGCTGCCTTATCTTCTATGGGATCCCTGCCAGAGTGTATACACATTGTATACGCTCCGGCCGGGATCTCTAGCGGCGCTGTACAAAAACTGACATGTCAGCGGCTGCGGCCACACGCTTCATAGTGTGCTGTGGGGAGTTCTGATGCGGGCGTGCACGGATGTGCCTGCATCATAACTCTGCGGCTGTACTGCAGTACTGGTCGTTCCGTGACACGTCCGGGTCAGGGAATGGCCAGTCTAATACCACGTGGGAACATAGCCTTAAGTTGTATCTTTTCTAGAGATGAGCGAACCTGGAGCATGCTCGAGTCGATCCGAGCCCGAACGTTCGGCATTTGATTAGCGCTGCCTGCTGAAGTTGGATAAAGCCCTAAGGCTATGTGGAAATCATGGATATAGTCATTGGCTGCATCCATGTTTTCCAGACAACCTTAGAGCTTTATCCAAGTTCAGCAGCCCCAGCTAATCAAATAGCGAACGTTCGGGTTTGGATCGACTCGAACCCGGTTCGCTCATCTCTAATCTTTTCCGTTTACTGTATGATCACAAAAGAACTTTATACCAGTATACTAGTTTGCACCTAGCCTTACCATGTGCCAAGGTAAAAATAAAAAAAAAAGTCTTTTGTGGCTTGGAGACCCATCATAAAGAAACTGCAATAAAAGGATCCAAAGATTATGCAGGCTTCTCCTTCACACTTTCGAGTTCAGAATGGAGCATAATTAGCTCTGATGGTAGCAAGTACAAGGTGAACTTCCAAAAAACTGAGGGGCTGCACACCCAACCTAAGTTTCGATGTGGTCACAGTATAGGGATATACAGGTAGTGAAATGAAACACAGAGGATATTTTGGTACTGTATAGAGGGGAAGTTGGCATATGCAGGACTGCTTGTTGTGCTGAGACACAGCCGCCTCTTCTGAGCTGATTTCTTTTTCTGCAGAGCAAATTCCATGTATTTTGCTCACTTGTAACTTCTCCTTTTATTTTTCCCTAATATTTTGACTCCTTTCTGTTTATTTTCTCATGTTCAAGTTCTGCAACTTGTTTGTAAAAGAAAGTTAAAGTGCGGATGGCTTTAATTTCATGTATCATTTAGGCAACCATTGTTCAGCTTTCCAGCGGCAGTCAGCAGCTTATAAAAGTTCTCTGCTTCTATGGGTGGGAATTTCAGAATGTCGGCAAAGAATGATGAGTAGCTATAGGAGCCATCTACATAGCAGAGTGCCTATTTTATGAAGCACTAATCTGCCCTTTTTTTTTTTTTTTTTAAATATGGAGCGCTTCACGAATTTGCGTGTCATCCTTGCGCAGGGGCCATGCTAATCTTCTCTGTATTGTTCCAATTTTCATATAAGTGCTGCCGAAGCGAGCACCTAACTTGACCTTTTCTAGAAATCTAGTGCAGGTGGATTCTACCTGCTGTAGGAGTAGAGCATACCCTTGCGTATCTGAATATGTAACCTCATTACACCTTCTGTATGGGGGGATTCCCCAAGTATTTCTGTTATCAGATCTCATGCACTCAGAAGTACAATGACATTTATGAATGGGGATTGTTGTATAGGAAACAGTCGAGTAATCATACAATTTCCTTTCACGTTAACATTACAGATCTGCGGTGACTCAACTGTGCATGTGAATTTCTTTTACCTATGGTTCATGTTTGGAAAAAAAAAAAAAAAAGTCTGTTACTGCATCATTATAATTGAATTCAATGAATTGCACTAAAGTCTATGGAATAACGGACAGCATTTGCACACAGTGTATAAATTTGCGGACATCAAATAATGATCATGACAATTATTTTCGGACATCTTTTATCAACAGCGGACGTTATTTTTTAGTTGTTTAAACACAGTTCTTTTTTCACCGTCTGTCCACTTAAACTAGAATAACGTACCAACAGCCGTTATTACACTAACGGGTGGCCAAACAGCAAAATAACGGACAACGTTTTGGACTCAAAATGACGGCCGTCATTTAAAAATTAAAAAAAAAAAAAACATTGTGTGAAACATAGCCCTAATGTGACATAATACTGCATCTGTTACTTAAAGAACATGCACTAAAGTGGACAGGTCTGACCCCAAAAATTTAAAAATTATGGGGGGGATTTATCAAACTGGTGTAAAGTAGAATTGTCTTCAGATTCCACCTTTAATTTTTCAAAGAATCTGGAGGAATGAAAAGTGGAATCTGATTAGTTACTAGGGGCAACTAAGGCAATTCTACTTTACACCAGTTTGATAAATCTCCCCCTATGTGTTAGCCCAGCAATTGCAAATTGCGTGTATCTTTTTCTTTATATATATCTGTAGTCTCATCTAGGGCATTTACATGTATGGCATATCCACAGGTCACAGCATAACACCATAAACTATGTTGTTTCCATAGCTCCTGAGTTTATGTTCTTTCTGAAGCCAATTTTGGTTTTCCTTTCTTTTTGCTTCATTGGTAGAAGACCAGGGGCTCTATATCCCAGTTTTCCACTTTGCCCCCCCATCACCAAGGTTATAACATGCAGCTCCCCTCAGTCCATAATCTGCCTGTATTACAAAGCTAGGGACGGACTTCTCATATCTCCTGCGTATTTATACAGAGCACTACGGGCATGTTATCTGACTGGAGCACAACCTCTATACTTTGAAAGAGAAGCTGAACTTGATGCAGAGGCGACTTGATGATGTTCCCTTAATGACCATGCACTAATAAAGAAATTTAGTAAAAACAGTGTATCACACATATAGGTAAACTCTCCATTGCCATTCATTTTGACTTATTAAGCAAAGCTGACCCCCTAATAAATCTACCATTGCGGCGGCTGGTCATGTGTAGCATGCGGCGGCTGGTCAAGTCTACACCAACTCCAAGCTGGTATAGATTTAAGCTATAATTAACGGCAGTTTGCACTGTTTGTTTTCAAAAGCAGCGTGGAGTAAATTGACCAGAAAGTCGATAATATTTGTACCAGTGATCATAAATGTATAATAAATCCCTGCACTTTATATACTTTAATATACTGCACTTTGAAGATGGTACAATGTATCCTCTTTTATAAACTGATGGCAGAAAGGAACTTTCTGTGGGCTTTTAAGATGGGAATATGAATTCTGGATAGATATGAACGAAGCAGCCGAAATTTCGTTTTGTAAGGTTCGTGAAGTTTGGCTCAAATTTGAAAATATTTGCGTATCAAATTTAATTGAATCTCATTAAAACAGCCAAACTATAGTAGCTACAATAGTGGGACTATTAAAAAGTGATTTTTTTTCAACAGTTGTTACAGTGTCAAAAATTGGAAAATTACCATTTAAAAAAAAAAAAAAAAAAAGGCAATTGGCCTGTCATTCATGCAATTTTCGCCATGGAAAGCAGTGGGCCTTGGTGGATCAGCGGCGTGATATCAATTTTCTCCCAGGACAGCAGTGGACATTGGTAAATGAGCTGCGTAAAATGTCTTCACCGATCCAGGTGAATTGGTATAACATACTTAAGGCGACATTTATGAAAGTTATGGCAGGGGTGTACGCCAGGGGGAAGCGTTGTGGCCTCCTCCCACGCCTTATTTATATGATTGTGGGGGTTGCAGGTGATTGGACAGGCACAAGGGATTATGGATTATTCCTTGCTCCCACCAAGTGACAGTATTGTCACGGCTGCCATGTTTTGTCGATTTGTAACAAATTTGCTTCATGGAACGAAGCGAATTGACGTTGTGATTTACAGCGAATCTGACTGTGCAAGCTACGCTTCGCTCATCTCTAATTCTGGAGCCAAGTTTTCTGTATTCTAAAGATTGGGAAGGTTCCAGTGGTCTGCTTCTCACTTATCAGCTTGTTTTCCCTTAGTTAGTCGATAGGGCATAACTTTGTCAGATAAGAATACCCCTTCAAAGCTATTTAGTAGCCATAATGTCAAGTTCCTTAATGACTGTCAGAACTGATTTTAGCGATTTCTTTTTGAACCTCTGTTTCGAAGTAATTTGTTCAAGCAGGTGTGGACTATTAATAGATGACACCCCCTTGCTTGGGTGCTGCAAAAACCCTTCAATATATTCCATGAAGTCTCTTGTGGGAAAGCACCGTTTTGCACAAATTCCAGAAAAAGAGCAATGATTTCTTTGGGTTAAAAAATATATTATTGGGGATGGGGCTGGCCTGGCATTATTGGCTTTATTTCTGCTAGGGTGAATAGGTAAGGCACAAAAATAATTTTTTGAGGACACATCAACGACCAACAGTGTTTGGCCGCTAATTGACCCATGTAACAGGCCCTAAGGGTGTGTTCACTGGTTTTCAATTACAATTATTTAATACAAAGACAGGAATGGATTCCATTATAAGTGTCCTATTTATATAAGAGAATATTGAGGCCACTGGTCAATAGCACTAACCCCTAATGCAACACAATTACAAGATAAAAACAATAGAAAGCTTTTTTTCTAGATATCTGTATTAAATTTTATATAATTACAAAAAACACATAAATACATAATACTGTTTTTCCACAGAGCCCTTGTGGTTATATAAAAGTTGTATGTAAAAATAAAAAGCAGAAATATAGAAAACTTCCAGGCTAGCTTGGTTGGGTGTCTATTGTCATAATAAAATAATCCTCTTTATAGTCCAACAAACTGGTGATGTTGTCACAGATTATGTGTTAGGGATTAGATCTAGATGTGTCACCTACCACCTAATCTGTGACAACATCACCAGTTTGTTGGACTAAAAGAGGATTGTTTTATTATCACAACAGACATCCAACCAAGCTAGCCTGGAATATTTTAACATTTTATATTTTTTTGCAACTTCTTTTTATATGCAACTTTTATATAACCACAAGGTCCCTGTGGAATAACAGTGTTATGTATATATGACCTTATATGATCCGTTTCTGGTTTTGTATTCAATAACTGCAGATAAAACTTCTACGTGTAAACATACACCAGTATATATCATACAGGAATAGCTCGTCTGTAGATTGTATTTTTTTTAACCCCTGTTTATACAATGATTTGGGGCATTTTGTGCAGCTGCCTCATAATACTTGAAGATGCAGTTGTGTAATTCTACATTATTGATTGAGAAATGTTACTACACAAATTCCACTGAAGATTCTGAATCTGGCAGAAAACAGGAAACCATTCTAAGGAAACGCCATAGTGAATACTGACTTTATGTGATAGCTAGTGCCACTGTATCTCTTTGGTGAAAAATGTATGACTAAGATTGGCATTGTCTCAGTGATGCAAAGTGACCTCTCAGATAAGACTTTACTCCATATGGTAAAGTCACAAACAGTACCCATTCAGAGACCCTACTAGGGGGGATTCACATGCTTATGTATATTACACACCATACACCTTGAGATACATTTTATTACACACCATACACTCCACAGGTCATTATACTACATACCATACACCCTGAAATTCATTATCATACACATTGTACCCCTAATATTACAGACTATACATTCTGAAATTCATTCTAATATACACAGCGCCCTGTAAAATTAATTGTATTACACACCATACTGCCCGGAATTTTGTGCAAGTACAAAATGGGGTAAAACCCGACATAAGCAATGAAAGGGCCGTAGCACTCACCCACGCACGGCATTGATGAAATATTACCATTATGCTACTAAAGGAAATGCCCTATATACTGAAAGATATTACTAATGATACCCTACATAATATTTATATAATACAACCACACCATGACCACTGTCACAACCACTATAGACCATACAGATTGTATACGAGATTACAGTTGAGGTTTCTAATCTACAGACCTTGAGAAAAAGAAGTGGCTGCATTGTTGGTTTACACTGATGCCTCCCGGCTATATTTAAAAACCAACTCCTGAATGTTGGTATATAAGTTGATCAAACCATATTGCCTTATGTACCGCGTGCAGGTCTTCTGGCCCACATGGGTCCCTACTCTAAAACAACACTGTGTTGGTCATGGTCAGTCGGTCCATGATGTAATCTGTATCTAGGCCCCGTCCCCTCGGTTTCCATTGGAATGCGCCGGCCTAGAGGGGATGAGGGTGGCCCATTCCAATGGTCGCTGAGGGGCGGACCCTAGACACCGATGACATCACGGAGGGGCGGGCCTATGTACCAATGTAGGAGGGACAAAGTGGCACAGTGGATGTGAAGCTCCACCCAGGTGGCACAATCCACCAATGATAAAAAGCATTTTCCCCTGGATTAAGCACTAAGAAATCTATTACAAAGTAGGGTATGAAAGCTGCAGAATATAGACTTTAAAGCTGTGTAGAGAAGTTCTCATACAGAAAAGGGTGACAGTATCACTTTAAAGCGACTCTGTACCCACAATCTGACCCTCCCCCCCCCCCCCCCAAACCGCTTGTACCATCGGATAGCTGCTTTTAATCCATGATCTGTCCTGGGGTTCGTTCGGCAGGTGATGCAGTTATTTTACTAAAAAACTACTTTTAAACTGGCAGCCTGTGCCCATGCAATGTTCGAACAGGAGTAAATGTTCCAGTGGCATTCCTAATGATGAAGAGGGTGGGGAGGAGGGACAGAGGGGTGGTGCAAAGTTAGGGCACAGATACTCCCGTTTGACACGGGGCAGCAAGTTTAAAAGTTGTTTTTTAGGACAATAACTGCATCACCTGCTGAGTGGACCCCAGGACAGATCTTGGATTAATACCAGCTATCCGAAGGTACAAGTGGTTTGGGAGGGGGCAGATTTTGTAACCAAAACCAGGAGTGTATTAAAAACACAGAAAGGCTATGTTCACACACATGTTCACAAAAAACAGCTATTGTTTTAATTTAACGGTAATTATTCGCCAGTAAATGGCGGCCATCCACTAAATGTCAACAGTGTGAGCAAAAATACTGTGTGGAAACATAGCCTAAAGGGGTATTCTCATCTGATATAGACCTTGTAGGCTCATCAAGTTGAATATTTTGCTAACATATTCCTTTGATATATTTGCCTCCCTCTCCTGCTGTGTATTGCACGGTCCCAGGAGGTAAGTAGTAATGCTAGCCATCACCACTTCCGTCCTTCATAAGGTATATGGTGTAAAACAAACAATAACACTAGTATATAAGGAGCAAATATTATCACCATACGTATTACTGCTCTGCTATTGTTATTGACCAAATCCTGAATACCGAGACCAATATTACCAATAATACCAGGCAAAAATTACTGCCGCACTTTGACCACTAATAATAATATCAGACTGTTAATTACCAAATCGAGTATACTATAATGAACTAGATTTGCATTTCCAGGAAAATATATAGTGCTTGAAAAGAGTGCCCCTTTAACAGTGACTTCCAGAGCGCCCCTTTACCAGTGACTTCCTTTTAAAAGAAACTTTAATCCTGGGTGCCGTCCCTTTAAGAGCGACTTGGGTCCCATCCCTTTAAGAGCGACATGGGTCCCTTTAGGAGCGACCTGGGTCGCTTTAAGAGCTCTTAAAGGGACCCAGGTGGCTCTTAAAGGGACCCAGGTCGCTCTTCAAGAGACCCAGGTCGCTCTTAAAGGGACCCATTTACCCCTTAAGGACGGGGCCAATTTTTGTTTTTTGCGTTTTCGTTTTTTCCTTCTTGTGTTTAAAAGGCCTTAGCACTTGCATTTTTCCACCTAGAAACCCACATGAGCCCTTATTTTTTGCATCACTAATTGTACTTTGCAATGACAGGCTGAATTTTTGCGTAAAGTACACTGCGAAACCAGAAAAAATTCAATGTGTGGTGAAATTTAACAAAAAAACGCATTTCTTTTATTTGGGGGGTATTTGTTATTACGCCATTCGCCCTGGGACAAAACTGACTTGTCATGTTCCTCAAGTCGTTACGTTTACAACGATATATATAATGTATAACTTTTCTTTTATCTGATGGCTTGTAAAAAATTCAAACCATTGTTAACAAATATATGTTCCTTAAAATCGCTCTATTCCCAGGCTTATAACGCTTTTATCCTTTGGTCAATGGGGCTGTGTCAGGTGTCATTTTCTGCGCCATGATGTGTTCTTTCTATCGGTACCTTGATTGCGCATATTCAATTTTTGATCACTTTTTATTAAATTTTTTTCTGGATTTGATGCGACCAAAAATGCACAATTTTTCACTTTGGGATTTTTTTGCGCTTACGCCATTTACCGTGCGAGATCAGTAATGTGATTAATTAATAGTTCGGGCGATTACGCACGCGGTGATACCAAACATGTTTATTTATTATTTATAACATGGGGAAAGGGGAGTGATTTAAACTTTTATTAGGCGAGGGGGCTTTTTTTTATTAACAACAACACTTTTTTTTTTTTTTTTTTTCTTTTTTTACACATATACTAGAAGCCCCCCTGGGCGACTTCTAGTATATGCACTCAGATCTCTCATTGATCTATGCTGTATATAGTTATACAGCATAGATCGATGCGATCGGCACTTGATTGCTTTCGGCTGCTGCAGCCCTAAACAACCAAGTGCTAAGCCGGGGTCAGCGCCATTTTGGCGGAGACCCTGGCAGGTAATAGACACGGAGATCACTGCTCCAGGACAACGATCTCTGCCACTAGACACCAGGGAACGGCTGCATACAGTAATTGGATGCAGCTGTCAACTTTGACAGCTACCTCCGATTACTTAATAAGCAGGCACGACGATCAGACCGTGCCCGCTAATAGCCGCGGCCCGGGGCTACACACGGCACCCGGGATCGCGGCGGTTCAGAGCGGGGTCGCCGTGCACTGAACCACCGCGGTCCCGGGTGCTGCTTGTAGCCCGGGACCGCGGGTATTAGTGGGCACGGTCAGATCGTTAATACAGTAATCAGATGCAGCTGTCAAAGATGACAGCTGCATCCGATTACCGGACGCAGCTTATCCCTGGTGTCTAGTGGCGGAGATCGCTCCTCCGGGACGTTGTCCCGGAGGAGCGATCTCCGTGACTTGTGCCGGCCGAGGTCTCCGCCAAAATTGCGCTGAACCAGGCTCGGCACTCGGATGCTTTCGGCTGCAGCAGCTGAAAGCATCCGAGTGCCGATCTCATTGATCTTTGCTGTATAACTATACAGCAAAGATCTCAATGAGAGATCAGTGCACTTATACTAGAAGTCCCCCAGGGGGGCTTCTAGTATATGTGTAAACAAAAAAAAAAAAGTGTTATTATAAGTAAAAAGCCCCCTCCCCTAATAAAAGTCAGAATCACCCCCCTTTTCCCATGTTTTTAATAAAAGTAAATAAATAAATATCGCCGCGTGGGTAATCGCCCGAACTATTAATTAATCACATTCCTGATCTCGCACGGTAAACGGCGTAAGCGCAAAAAAATCCCAAAGTGCAAAATTGCGCATTTTTGGTCGCATCAAATCCAGAAAAAATGTAATAAAAAGCGATCAAAAAGTTGTATATGTGCAATCAAGGTACCGACAGAAAGTAAACATCATGGCGCAAAAAATGACACCTCACACAGCCCCATAGACCAAAGGATAAAAGCGTTATAAGTGTAGGAATGGAGCGATTTTAAGGAAAGTATATTAAGTTTGAATCTTTTACAAGCCATCAGATAATATAAAAGTTATACATGTTAAATATCTTTGTAATCGTAACGACTTGAGGAACATATATAACAAGTCAGTTTTGCCCCAGGGCGAATGGCGTAATAACAAATACCCCCCAAATAAAAGAAATGCATTTTTTTGTTCAATTTTACCACACTTTGAATTTTTTCTGGTTTCGCAGTGTACTGTATGAAAAAATTCAGCCTGTCATTGCAAAGTACAATTAGTGGCGCAAAAAATAAGGGCTCATGTGGGTTTCTAGGTGGAAAAAATTGCTATGGCCTTCTAAACACAAGGAGGAAAAAACGAAAACGCAAAAACGAAAAGTGGCTCCGTCCTTAAGGGGTTAAAGGGACCCAGGTCACTCTTAAAAGGACTCATTTCGCTCTTAAAGGGACCCAGTTCGCTCTTAAAGGGACCCATTTCGCTCTTAAAGGGACCCATTGCGCTCTTAAACGGATATATTTTGCTCTTAAAGGGACCCATTTCGCTCTCAAAGGGACATATCTCGCTCTTAAAGGGACCCAGGTCTCTCTTAAAGTGACCCAGGTTGCTCTTAAAGGGACCCATTTAGCTCTTAAAGGGACCCATTGCGCTCTTAAACGGATATATTTTGCTCTTAAAGGGACCCATTTCGCTCTCAAAGGGACATATCTCTCTCTTAAAGTGACCCAGGTCGCTCTTAAAAGGACCCATTTTGCTCTTAAAGGGACTCAGGTCGTTCTTATAGGGACATTTCGCTCTTAAAGGGACCCATTTCACTCCTTAAAGGGACCCAGGTCGCTCTTAAAGGGACCCAGCTCGTTCTTAAATGGACCCAGGTCGCTCTTGAAGGGACATATTTTGCTCTTAAAGGGACTCAGGTCGCTCTTAAAGGGACCCAGGTCGCACTTAAAGGGACCCAGGTGGCTCTTAAAGGGACCCATTTCGCTCTTAAAGGGACCCAGGTAGCTCTTAATGGGACCCATTTTGCTCTTAAAGGGACATATTTTGCTCTTAAAAGGACCCAGGTCGCTCTTAAAGGGACCCAGGTCGCTCTTATAGGGACCCAGGTCGCTCTAGCGACATGGGTCTTTTAAGAGCGACACGGGTCCCATACCTTTTGAAGCGACTTGGGCCCCTTAAGAGCAACATGCGTCCTGTCCCTTTAAGAGCGACTTGGGTCCCGTCCCCTTAAGAGCGACATGGGTCCCTTTAAGAGCGACTTGCGTCCCTTTAAGGGCGACATGGGTCCCTTTTAGAGCGACCTGGGTACTTATAATGGTAAAGACCATTGCTCGGTCACCATGACAATCTTACTCATGTCAGTGAGACAAAATTGTTAAGGACCTTCCATATATTACATCTTCTATTGGCCAATAGTGGACATGTGACTGTGGATGTTGTGATACATTGCCTGACAAGACCTTAGAGTTCCTATTTGCTGCTATATTTCAGCTATTTGCATATGGGCTGTGATTGGCTGTTCGCGGTTAGAGTGTGGCCATTATTTCCAATGGGCCATTATTTTCTATGGGAAATTCGGGGTCTTTAAACGTAAATTTCTTAAAAACGACAAATCCGATCGAAACGAAAAATAGATAGCACACCTCACACCGCCGAGGGCTTCAAAACGCAGTTTGAACAGAGTCTGTGCGCAAAGCGGTTCGGGCTGTATTATGCGCAGAAAAATGGCTGGAAGAAGAAACGGAAACGGAAGAATAGGGATTACAATATAGTGCTTTTCAAGCACTATAATATTGCCAACAGTACCAGATTACAGAGGACAAATATTATCACCACATAATTACTAATACCAGTGACTAAGGGTCCATTTACACACACAGATTATCTGACAGATTTTTTGCAGCCAAAGCCAGGAATGGACTATAAGCAGGGAACAGGTCATAAAGGAAAGACTGAGATTTTTTTTTTTTTTCCAAATCCATTTCTGGGTTTGGCTGCAAAAATCTGGCAGATATCTATGTGTGTAAACGGACCCTCACAGAAGACATCTTCTGAGTGGAGGCTTCTTCTCTGATCTGTGTAGCTTACTCCTCCTTTTCTTCTCCATTCCCATCTGGGCTGCTCCTATATAGTAGATGCACCCATACTGTTGCATTAAGTCAATTGCATGTGCTTCTTAAAAGTGCACATGCCATTAAATGGTGTGATCACCCGGAAATCTGGGATGGGTGTTCAGGATTCCAAGGACAGAGCTATACAGCTGTTGGGGCAACACTGGTAGAGAAAGTGAGTGCCGTTACTCAACTGTAGTATACATACACACACACATATACAATATATCTATATATGTGTCCATCACACCACAGTTTTTTTTACAGCAGAGTGGTGCTTAGTAACCTAGACAATGATCTGTGAACAATGGGAGGGAAAGAGTGGGCATATAAATTTTTGTATTTGCACAAATTCTCCTAATCAAAAAGACCTACCTTCCTAAATGGCGTATAGGCAGAGTTACCATTTGGGAGTCGAGAACCGTTTGTATGGCTCTGAAAGCTTTCTAAGTACATAAATAGCTAGAGGCCAGCTGGGTCAGGGAAGTCACCACACTTCCGAGCCGGTGACGTCACAGAACCATGTGACTCATGTAAAAATTTAGCGAAAGAGACAAAATGGGTAATAGAAACCAATATATACTAATTATATTACAATACAAATGTAAATGTTAAAATAACCCGGAATACCCCTTTAATTTAGGGGAATGCCCTTATATATGCAGTAATTCTGAGAGGTGAACATTAGATTTCATGTGTAGGAAAAACCTTTAGGAATAGAAAAGAAAGTTGTAATAAGTCATAACAATAGGAAGTAATAGTGTGAATGAGCATGAGGTAGATTAAATCACTCATCATCACCTATTACATGTTGTACAATGAGAAAGACTGCTTCCTCCTCTTCTCATGCCTCCCTGGTCCATGTTCCCACATCTGGGATCCTCAATGTGGCCCAAACCAAGCCCCCATTTCTTCAGTAATGTGATGTTCATCAGCAGACTAATACAAAGTTAGGCCATGTTCACACTATGTATAACACCGGCCGTTCTGTGACCCAGCAGGATCACAGAATGGCCGGATAATCTTCACTTCTAATGAATTCGGATGCAGGAGTACCCAAGTGCGCCCACATCCGAATTCACTGCTGCACACAATGGAGCGTGCGTCAAGAGCCGCACGCCCCATTGTGTGAGCTGACAGGTTCTCTGCTGCCGCTATTCAATGAATAGCGGCTGCAGAAAACTGAAATATCAGTTTTTTGTGCAGACGGATGGAATCCTGGCCGGAGTGTATACTATGTGTAAACGCTCAGGCCGAGATTCCATTCATTCACAATACAACGTATGTGTTGTATAAATCAATCAAATTGCAACAACGACCATGATTTATACAACACATACGTTGTGTAAACATGGCCTAAGGCAGATGTGACTAAAGTCATGTTGGGTTGACACCCATTAATGAGTATTTAAAGCTCATATAGACCGATCAGCCATAAAATTAAAACCAACTGCCTCAAAAAAAAGTAAATTCCCATTGTGCTGCCAAAAAAGTGGATTGGACAGTAAAGATGGTTGACCAGACTGACATCTGAGGAATATGGGGGTTAAAGAGGATGTACCACCTGGTACATCCTCTTTAACCTAAACCCACTCCCACTGATTGAATGGCGCCTTCACGGGGAAACCGATGCCGCGGTCCGTTTTTCGGACCGAGGCCCCCGTTCCCGTACACGGCGCCGTTCTATATGACGCGGCTCCCTTAGAATGACTGGAGCCGCGTCATACAGGGGAGGGAATTCCCTCTCACTGGAGGCGGCCCGGCCCGCCTCCAGTGCTTGAGCACCGTCCGGTTCCGGTGCATAGAACGGCGCTGTGTACGGGAACGGGGGCCTCGGTCCGAAAAACGGACCGCGCCACCGGCTTCCCCGTGCCGGCGCCGTTCGATCAGTGGGTTTAGGTTAAAGAGGATGTACCAGGTAGTACATCCTCTTTAACACCATGGACTGTCATGTCCTCCAAACCATTCCTAAACTATTCCTGCAGTGTGGTTGGGCACATTATTCTGTTGAAAGTGACCTCTGCCATTATAGATGACTACTGCCATAAAGGAGTGTACCTGATTTACAATATTTAGTTATGTAGTACATGTCACATAACATCTACAGGGCTGCCAGGAGCCAAGGGTGTCCAGCAGAACTTGTCCTAGTAAATCTCACTGCCTCCACCATGTTGTCTTCTTCTCAGCGTGTGTCACTCCCATGGCATTTCTTCCCCAGGTAAGCTATACACACACCTGGCCATCTGTATGACCTGGCCACCTTCTGCCCTTGATCCATGGTCCAGTTCTGATGCATATGCTATATCCCATATATTCAAATATCCCATACCCAGAATGCTACAATACCTGACCTGACACCTTTCTATCATAGTCAGTAGAAGGCCCTATTAGACACACAGATATCTGACAGATTATACAAGCCAAAGCCAGGAATAGATTTGTAAAGAGAAGAAATCTCAGTCTTTCCTTTATGACCTGTTCCCTGTTTATAGTTTGTTCCTCGCTTTGGCTGCAAAAATCTGTCAGATAATCTGTTGGTGTAATAGGGCCCCTACAGTATCTCTTCTGGGGGACTGGAGGGCAGGCTCCCATTCACTCAGTGAGCCCTGGATATTTATAGCCCTGCCACCTAGCCCCCAGTTTGCACTGCTTGGACCACTTTTGATGTTTAGCATACTGGGAACCCCCCACTTTGGAGATGCTCTATCTCAGTCTCACCCTTGGGAAAGACTCCAGATCTCCTACCCCATGACAAGTGCCCCAGTTCATAGTGATAAGCTGACCAGTGAGATGACACCTGATAGCTGACCAGTGAGATGAGATGACCAGTGAGATGACACCTGATAGCTGACCAGTGAGATGACACCTGATAGCTGACCAGTGAGATGAGATGACCAGTGAAATGACACCTGATAGCTGACCAGTGAGATGACACCTGATAGCTGACCAGTGAGATGAGATGACCAGTGAAATGACGTCTGATAGCTGACCAGTGAGATGAGATGACCAGTGAAATGACACCTGATAGCTGACCAGTGAGATGAGATGACCAGTGAGATGACACCTGATAGCTGACCAGTGAGATGACACCTGATAGCTGACCAGTGAGATGAGATGACCAGTGAGATGACGCCTGATAGCTGACCAGTGAGATGAGATGACCAGTGAGATGACGCCTGATAGCTGACCAGTGAGATGAGATGACCAGTGAGATGACACCTGATAGCTGATCAGTGAGATGAGATGACGCCTGATAGCTGACCAGTGAGATGACACCTGATAGCTGACCAGTGAGATGAGATGACCAGTGAGATGACACCTGATAGCTGATCAGTGAGATGAGATGACGCCTGATAGCTGACCAGTGAGATGACACCTGATAGCTGACCAGTGAGATGAGATGACCAGTGAGATGACACCTGATAGCTGATCAGTGAGATGAGATGACGCCTGATAGCTGACCAGTGAGATGACACCTGATAGCTGACCAGTGAGATGAGATGACCAGTGAGATGACACCTGATAGCTGACCAGTGAGATGACACCTGATAGCTGACCAGTGAGATGAGATGACCAGTGAGATGACACCTGATAGCTGACCAGTGAGATGAGATGACCAGTGAGATGAGATGACCAGTGAGATGACACCTGATAGCTGATCAGTGAGATGAGATGACGCCTGATAGCTGACCAGTGAGATGACACCTGATAGCTGACCAGTGAGATGACACCTGCTAGCTGGATCATCCAGTACAGTCACTATTATTTGCTGCCCATCCCCCTGTACAGACAGATGTGTGGAGGACACTGATGGGTGAGTGTCTGGGAGAGAACAGTATGCTGATGTATACCACAGCCTGCCCAGTGCTCAGTACTGTAGAAGTGACACATCTGTGAGTATATACTGTTTTTTGTGGGACCCAAAGGTCTGGTCGACCACGTGTGAACACACCCTGAGAGGCAGCCCAGAGCTCTGGTATCTGCAAGGGGCGCGATCATCTGCAGGCGCAGGACAGCAGCGATCTCTGTGCAGACACTGAATCAGGAGGCAACATAGGGTAACCAGGACCCTGGAGATAGTTACTGACCCCCGGCTATGACAGGGGATGCATGTAATTTCCTATAACCCCATCCAGTTCTGGGAGGCTGCCGCTGCCGCCGCTTCTGCTGCCCACGTTCTCGGGGTGATTCCTGGTGCGTGGGATAAGCTCGGGGCACGCAGCCCTCCGGTTTCTCGGAAAAGCCTCGTTTAAAAGAAGCTTAGTCCTCAGCTGACTCCGCCCCCGCCATCTGATTGGCGGAGTGGAGGTGTCAGCCAGGTAGGGGGCGGGGCCATCATGTAATTGCACGGAGAGCTGTCAGTGGGCAGAACGCAGAACGGGACAGCGCCGAGCAAAGGTGACTAGTATATCTGCAATATACCGACTGCTATATTATATTATATACCTAGTGCTATTATATACCTACTGCTGTTATATTATATTATATACCTAGTGCTATCATATTTTATTATATTATATACCTAGTGCTATTATATACCTATTGCTGTTATATTATATACCTAGTGCTATTATATTTTATTATATTATATTATATACCTAGTGCTATATTATTATATTATATACCTAATGCTATTGTATTATATACCTAGTGCTATTATATACCTATTGCTTTTATATTATATACCTAGTGCTATTATATACCTATTGCTGTTATATTATATTATATACCTAGTGCTATTATATTATATACCTAATGCTATTATATTATATACCTAGTGCTATTATATTATATACCTAGTGCTATTATATACCTACTGCTGTTATATTATATTATATACCTAGTACTATCATATTTTATTATATTATATACCTAGTGCTATTATATACCTATTGCTGTTATATTATATACCTAGTGCTATTATATTTTATTATATTATATTATATACCTAGTGCTATATTATTATATTATATACCTAATGCTATTGTATTATATACCTAGTGCTATTATATACCTATTGCTTTTATATTATATACCTAGTGCTATTATATACCTATTGCTGTTATATTATATTATATACCTAGTGCTATCATATTTTATTGTATTATATACCTAGTGCTATTATATACCTATTGCTTTTATATTATATACCTAGTGCTATTATATACCTATTGCTGTTATATTATATTATATACCTAGTGCTATCATATTTTATTATATTATATACCTAGTGCTATTATATACCTATTGCTGTTATATTATATTATATACCTAGTGCTATCATATTTTATTATATTATATACCTAGTGCTATATTATTATATACCTAATGCTATTGTATTATATACCTAGTGCTATTATATACCTATTGCAGTTATATTATATTATATACCTAGTGCTATCATATTTTATTATATTATATTATATACCTAGTGCTATTATATACCTATTGCTGTTATATTATATACCTAGTGCTATTATATTATATACCTAATTGCTGTTATATTTAGGCGGTGTAAGGAGTTACATGCAGATTATACTTATTGCTATTATATTATAATATAATATAATATAATATCATATATTTAGGCGTGGATGAGTCATTGTATCTGCTTTATTCCTAGTACTATTATATCCAGACAGGCTGAGCAATTATATGCATATTATACCCAGTACTATTATAATCAGGCAAAGCCGAGCAGTTAGATCTACTTTATACCTAGTGTTATTATATTCCGGCATGGGTAAGCAATTATACACATAGTATTACTAATATTATTGTATCCAGACAAGGGTAAGGCAGTTATATAATGAATTAATATCATTATAATATACAGTTAGAGGTAAGATTATTTATAATGGTAACTATGTATACTTAATAATTCATGGTATTATATTATATTATACATGTAGAGGTAAGAATAAATTATATATAGTGACAACTATTATATATGTATCATAATAATATATATTTTTATTATTGTTATAATGCACAGGTAGAAGCTATGATATATTTTATTACACACCATTCTGCTTCATATTATTAAAATATTATATATAAGCAGAAACTATAGGCAGAAGTACCACAGTGTTAGGAAGACATGTAGTATAGGTCATTTTACTCATTAATGTATAGACTGTTATTTTTTTTTTTAGTACACAGGCAGAGGTAATGCAGGGTAATACTATATATATATATATATATATATATATATATATATATATATATATATATCATATACTGTATATATGATAATACACTTATATACTCAGGCTGAGGAAATACAGGGGGTCTTATAGGTGTTACACCTTATAGTGGGTGTGTTATACATACTATACATTATTGTATACACACACATTATAAATAGTATATGTCATAGCATACAAATTATTATACACAGGAGGAGATGTTACTTGGATGCATTATAGATATACTGTATGTGATAGTATACACATTATAGTATCACTATATGTGATAGTATACACATTTTTATACACAGACAGAGACAATGAATGGGTGCATTCTAGATACTATACATACTAGTATACAATGTTATACACAGGCAAAGGTATTACAGAGGGGTTTTATAGCTATTATACACCATACTTTACACCAGAATAGTATACACAGACAGAGGTAATATGGATGCTGGAAAGTCCATCTTATTATACACAGCTAGCTATTCTAATCATGTATATTTATGTAGAGAGATATCATTAAAGCCGTTTATGATATATGAGGTGTGACAGCTGGGTGACTGTGACACATTAATATCATTATTACTATTAGTCAGGGGTGCAGCTGCAGCTTGTTCAGGGTACAGAGGTCCCAATCGCACTGATCCTGGTGGCCGAGGAGACCAAATTATGACCAGCACATGGTTGTTGGGCACCCTTTACAGTGATATGTATTGGTGATATTTCTTATCTGCGGCTTGGGTTGGGGTCTTTGGCTCAGGAGGGAGCTGTGCTTCCATAATGTCACTTGTAGCGAGTACTGTTCCAGTGCTTCAGGCCATAGACAAACAAGAGGGTGATGCTATGAGAACTATATATAGATACACAGGAAGCTGCAGGTGGTTTGTAGAATGAGTTTCCTCAACAATGAAGGTGGAGTAACTATGTTATCACAGAGTAACCTTTCCACTGTACCCCTGGATCACCCTCACCTAGTGACTTATTGTAACTTTTTCACTACAAGTCCCAAGCTCAGCAATGTGCATAGCCAGCTGAGATACACAGGGAGCAGGTCTGATGTGTTGGGGCTATGTTACATGTGGCATGATGCAGTAACAAGTATCCATCAACAGCCTGTTGTATTCTACAACTGCTGATATCTGGACTAGTGGGACCAGATTATGGGCATCTTTACATGCATCAAACCTATCTGACACATATACACTAGAAGACCTGCAGGTACTTGGTTTCTGATGCAGATTTGCCTCATTATTTACACCTAGAATTAGCACTGAAAGAGCATTGTTCTGCAGGTTGTTTTAGAAACAGTCAGCAAGCATGGGGACACACAGTCCTCTTGCTGAGCTGCAGGGGCAGCTAGTTTCTCCTATATCATACTGGGCCTGGTTTTGTACACAGAACACCCTTTAGAAAATGTAAATCAGCAGAGTAATAAAACCAATGTCACACCTTAAGCTTGAAGAATAGTTGTCTTCATACCAGGCATTGTACAATCACCGCCTGTATTTTACAAGGTCAGCTACATTGTTAGGGAGTGTCCATGAACTTGCTGGCTGTAAAATAATGCTCATATGTAAAATGGTGTTGACAGGACCTGGACTTTTAGCTGTAAGTAAATATTGGAGCATTCATCTGGTTTGTTTAGTTACTTCCTCAGTGCTACTTCTTCAGGTATAACATTTCCTGTGTACATACGTGTGGTTGTCATGCAATAACCACTAGTGATGTGAGAGTGCGGACCATTACCAGCACACTCTATAATAGCAGGTGTGGATCACTACGTGGGCTATATAATGCATTTACTTTATTCTTAATAACTTTAAATGTTGCGCTTTTTCTTGGTAGATGGGCGATCGTAACGGTGGCAGACGTCTCCGACAGTGGCTGATTGAGCAGATTGACAGCTCCATGTATCCAGGGCTCGTGTGGGAAAATGACAGCAAAACTCTATTCCGTATTCCATGGAAACACGCTGGAAAGCAGGACTATAACCAGGAAGTGGATGCCTCCATATTCAAAGTAAATATCTCTTTTAGACAGAAAGGAATTCTGTTGTGCCAGCATTTGCCAGCTGATAAAAGCTTACTTTGCTGCCAATCCATTAAAAGATCCAAAAGGACGCATCCATATAAACTAGTGCTATCATTATAAAAATTGGATAAATGTACCCCAATTCTCTTACATGTTTCAGATCCTGCAATCCTTGTAGT